>NW_028261394.1:33223287-33523287 GCF_051295495.1 Thamnophis sirtalis | reverse complement strand
TAAAAGGGAATGCCACATAGTTTTCTTAGAGAATTGAATTGTCAGAATACTTTGTGCATTTTTGACTTAATAGGATGTGCATATTAGCTTTTTTTTAAAAAAATCAGTCCTAAAGAGAGGACCTACCTTATGTAGAACAGAAAGGAACATGTTTTCAGCTTTAACTGATCTTGGATTATACTGATTAAGATGTGTGCAAGTTAACCAGATCCATCCTTACCTTTAGTAGGGAATGTGGCAGACACCATAGATACAATTAAGATTAACCCTAGCCTATTTAGGGTTATGTGAAATGTATCATGTGAAAACATTGTTTGACCCAAGTTGTCATTGGCAACAGAGATCAATATCTACAGTAAGCATCATGGATGTGGAAAACTGCAATGAAAAAAAAAATCAAGAGATAGAAATGAAATGTTCAACAGTCTATTGGAAATATCTAGGTTGCATGTCTATGAACATATCTAAAAACCAGCTTCCTGTTTCAGTAACATTTGCATTAAGCAAGGACTAATGGTGTTGTTCCTATGGAATAATGTGATTGTTCCTATTTGAATTACTCAGACTTTTACCCAGGATCTAATTACTCCCTTTTCTTTGTTGCTGCTATTTATTGAACGATGAAAGGACCTTCTCTTCACAATCACCGTAGCCCCACACAGCAAGCACAATCCCTCTGTCATCAGAAAGGACCAATCTTGGCCTTTTCAAACAATGCAGCACCCAGATGCTCGGCTGTTAGAAGCAGTTTGCTAGCTACAGCAGCTGGGTCTGTATTGATTCAACAGTTGGTGCCTGAGTCAGTTATGTGGTTAAATGGATAAGAGAGTGTGTACATTCCTGGAATGCTGATTTGTTTTATGCCTTCCTTTTCCAAAAACCTCTCTACATACTTAGCAGAGATCTTTTCCTTGCCCTTTTGTTCCCTGAGAAGACAATGACACTCCCCGCTCCATTTTTCATCTCATAATCTATGAAAAACACTGTGCCTGAGACATCACGACCCACAGCAAGATAGGAGGCCAACACAATCACTCTTGACCCATCTTTTCTTGTCCTCCAATCTCTAAATGGAACAACTTGATTTTCGAAGTCTCTCACTCTCTCTAAATGGAGACCTATTTTACATGGTAAATCTGACTATAACATTTAAGCCTAGTACAAGCAATGCTGCCTTCTGTCTGACCCAAGCGTAGTACATAAAATTATCCACTACAATGTCCTACCTGTCAATGACTACTTCAGCTTCAACTACAACAATACACGAGCACACAATAGATACAAAGTTAAGGTAAACCGCTCCAAACTCGATTGCAGAAAATACGACTTCTGCAACAGAGTGGTCAATGCCTGGAATGCTCTACCTGACTCTGTGGTTTCTTCCTCAAACCCCCAAAACTTTAACCTTAGACTGTCTTCTGTCAGTGGCCAATTCATCCCTAAGAAGTCTGTAAGGGGCATGTGTAAGTGCACCAATGTGAATACTGTCTCTGTCCTAATGTTCCCTTTCATTTGTATCCATTTCATGTATTCATAATCATGTTAATACTTATATCTGTTATTTTATACATGCTTGACAAAATAAATAAATACATTAAAAATAAAATAAATGTAGGGGGGAAAGTATTTCAATGGGAAAAAAATATATTTGGGAAATGAGTGTGGTGAAAATATATCCCCTTCTGAAATGATTCTAAACCTCTTCTCAACCGCAGCCTAATTTTTCCCCATAGTAGTCAGCTCCCCTTGTTCCTCTTCCTCTTTTGAGTTTTGTGGCTTTCTTGAAGACATTACCCAACCAGGGAATATCATCAGTGGTAGAAAGACGTGGGGTTTGCTCTCTGTTTACATATGGGTGGTTTGCGTTGTTGGTGTTGATGAAAATGTTCTTGATGGTTCCTTGATCCTCCCAATGCTTACGTGCAATCTATTGCTTATAAACACACACCTTCATCAGCACTGATGATGCTACCTAGTTGGGTCATGAAAAGTCTACAAGAAAACAAGCTGAGAGAATATCAAAGATCCCACAGTTCAATCCTAATCTACAAATATTTTCTTCTGTCTTCCTTCTTCTTTCTCTAATAACACTAATCTTACAAAATTAAAAGTACCAATCATGATATTATGTTGGAGCCACGACTGTGTTAGATTCCCATTATTTAGACCATTTTCTTTTTAGGGAAAGCATTGAATTATATATTTTAAATGAATTCATAATGCTTTTTCTTTGGCCAAAGAATGATATTACCATGATTCCAGGTCAAAAAAGGCAATGTTATTGTCACAATGATTGATTAAAATTATATGCATGCAATTACATAAAGGCAAAGATCCACCCCACCCCCCTGTACATATGTGCTAATCACTCCCAACTCTAGGTGGCGGTGCTCATCTCCATTTCAAAGCCAAAGAACCAGCGCTGTCCAAAGACGTCTCCGTGGTCATGTGGCTGGCATGACTAAACGTCAAAGGTGCACAGAACCCTGTTACCTTTCCACCATCTACTTGCATTTTTTATGTGCTTTCAAACTGCTAGGTTGGCAGAAGCTGGGAAAAGTAACAGAAACACACTCCGTTACGCAGAGCTAGGGATTCAAACTGCCGAACTGCCAACCTTTTGCTTGACAAGCTCAGCATCTTAGCCACTGAGCCACTGCGTCCCTAAAATGTAAAAGCCCCTGAAACTCCTGAAACCCAAGTAAAAGGAGGATTTTTAATATAGTGTTGTTTTCCTCATCTTCACTTTTCTTATTTTCCCCAGCATAAGTGCTATTTATTTTTTTTAAAAAAAGAAATCACAATTTGATCTGAAAATGAAGAGCACATCTCTAGATGATTGTTTGGAGTTCACAATCAGGAGTTTTGTTCCAGGCTTCATCCTAGCCTCAAAATTAAGACTGTGCACACAACCCTTCAAAAGGAAAATGAATTTCATCCATTATGGAGCCAACCTCCACCCCCCTCCTTGCTTCCATTTCCCTCTCTGTGATATTTCTGTGATTATTCTTCTCCTGACTTGTAACATGGGGCCCAGTAATGTGTATTTCCCAGTTCCTTCATTTACAACCCCTGTTAAATCATTCCAGAAACACAATACATTTTCTTTTGACACTGCTTGCCAAATAATATTAATAACTGAAGTATGCTCTGAAGACTTAAGTGTGCTCTTGTAACGATGCCCTTAAGATTGTGGGCTACGACCTTACCTATATGCTGTCTAACAAAGTGCTCACAGAGTTGTCTCAGACTTTGACAAAGTATAGTAGAACACACAACGCAACAAAACGTTGCTTAGAGATTTGCAGAAAATTCAGTAATGCTGTATTTCTGAACAACATTTAGATATCTGCAAGTCTTAAATCCTGACTACTGTTATTTTCTTCCCCAAAACCAAAATGGAAATGAAAAAAATACTATTACTACACAATGTGCAAACATTTCTCTATCTCTGCATGGAACCAATCATTTCAGAAAGATCATTTCAACTGAGAAAAATAGAGGGTAAGTGTAAATATGAATGAAGGTTGAAACTTTTTTGCTGAAAGTAGATTGTGCCAAAGTCTATTTGGAACTTTCTAATCTATAAGAATTGAGAGTAGGTAGAATGCATCTCCATCTAGTCGCTGGTTGAGCCTGTGCCCATAATTTCCCTGAAATATCAGTGCCACCTACAAAGAAGACAGATCCATTCACTCACCATCATTACATCTCTGGCTAGAATATACCTTAGATATGGAAATTCAAACTAAGGTAATGAAGAAGACACACTCTGAACCCATTTTAGAACTCAAATAATCACGACCACCCTAGGAATCTCTGAAGTGTCTGAAATGAGAAGGATTATGAACCTCTAGGGGTAAAAAAAGGAAACCAACTATTCAAGATTAGTTTACACACATCCCCACTCAAAATCTCATATTTCTGTTAACTTTCTCATTTGTCCTAATCATACTTCTGAAAAATAGATATCCACACCGACACATCTATTTTTCCCCCACTAGTGGGGGAAAATATTATAAATTGACCTACTGTGCAAGATTTTAATGAAGCATTTTGGAATCCAAGGTCATAATCTGATAAACAGAGGAAGCAACGTGTTATCTTGACAGGACTGAGATTAAGAAAAATTTCTTAAGGACTCTTTGAAGGAGACAACATCCACAATAAACAAGGCAGAGATGTCAGTTTTCTCAACTAAATCTGTAACAAAGCTAAATACTGGCCACCGTATCTAGTACTTCTCTATCTCTACATTCTAGGACTTCCTATTTTATAACAATAACTTAGATGTAAGCTATACAATTCTAACTCAAGATCGGATTCTCTAATGGCAGACTCAAGAGGAGTAGAAATGAAGCAATAATGCTACCTAATATCAGTATCCCATTACTCATCTGAGCAAATTTTAATGGAACAACTCATAATATTTTGACAGACCATTTTCAAAACCATTTAAATTACAAGGCAGATGCAGAAAAATGAAAATAATTTTGGGGGGAAAGAGAACACTTTATATGCCAATTTTCTCAGACACAAGTTCTTGTATTCTGAGCACTGCTAATTGCTAAAAGCCCTGATTTCTATTACTTGTGGACTGCTATTGGTGGTAAGGATGGTCAAGTTAGAGTAAGAAACAACATGCTATTATTGGTTGAAAAAAGTAATGTGACTCTTGGAATCATACGAAACTTGACCAATTATCTTATTAACTCACTTCTAATGGTTGAATTTGTCAATCTGAAAGGTCAGTAGTTTGGTGACTCGAATCTCTAGCACCGTATAATGGAGTGAGCTCCCATTACTTGTCCCAGCTTCTGCTAACCTAGCAGTTTGAAAGCACGTAGAAATGTAAGTAGAAAAATAGGAATCACATTCGGTGGGAAGGTAAAAGCATTCCATGTGCTTTCGGCATTTAGTCATGGCGACCACATGACCATGGAGATGTCTTTGGACAGTGCTGGCTCTTTGGCTTTGAATTGGAGATGAGCACCACCCCCTAGAGTCGGGAACAACTAGCACATATGTGCGAGGGGAACCTTTACCTTTACCTTTAATGGTTAAAGCAAGAAATCTAATAATACTGATCCCTCTGCATAATTATATATGGAAATGACCTTAGGGAACAGTAAGATAAGAGACAGCATAGCCCTCAGATAGATAGTGGGCAGAGTATGAGTCTCAAAAAAGATTCCCCCCTAGCTTCTTGAACTGCAAAGGACCCTGGCCAGTGGGAGAATTGTACTTTCAGACTTACAAGAATCAATCGCTTTATATAAAGAAGAATTGGCTCATTTGGTTGTAATTTCTATCTGGTTTATCCCATGAGGCTGACAATCCTGGTATTGGATCACATGATCAGCTGATTGTAGTAAAGCAGATAGACAAAATTTATCATGAGCCGCTAATCATTTGAATGCCAATGGACAACAAATGCAGACACACCAAAATTGAGCATCAATATAGAACAAGTCTTAATCTCTTCTCTCTTTGATTGGCTGAAGTACAATGTGCCCATTTTTTAACCAGTATTCAACCTTCCCAACAATGTTTTGGCTAGTATGATGCACAATTAGAAGCTGACTGATATAGCAAGAACATCCCCTACATCTTCAGAATCTTGTACTTCTCAGCCACAGAATTACAAATGTATAAATTTGGATATTTGTCTGAAACTCCTTTGCTAGGAAATATATTTCTTGAACGGTTTCCTGAAGATAAACAGTAAAATTGTATATAAATCAGAAAATTAGTTTCCAGTCCAAGCAGAATGGAAAAATATTTTTGAGCCATGCAAGTGATTTCTAGAAGGTTTTATGTTGTTTTATCTTGTTGATGCAGCTGAAGTCATGATAAAAATCCAGAGGTTGAATTTTTAATAATTATACCAGTTTATTTGCATATTAATTAGGAATCAAGACAAAGTCAGGCTTATCACACATAGCTATCAGTACTACCAATCAGGCACCTTTAATCTGGGCCTTTTGAAAGCAACTCTCATTCTCTTACTTTTGAAATTATTGTTTTAGTGTAGACTTTTAAGCAACAACCAACATTTAAAGCAACCTAAAGTCTCAAACAAAAAGAAACGAAAGAGCAATGAACTGACTATAAAAGATCCATCTCTAGGTTCTCTGCCAATGATTTAATAATCAGATTAGTTTAACCTTATCACAGTCTACCTTTAAGGCCAAAATCTTACAAGGTACCCTCATTTCCTAATATAACAATGCAATCCCAAAACAACTGGGAGACTACTTGAACACCATCAGCAAAACCACCAGTCAATTGGAAAAGGCAGCTTTACTTGGAACAGCTTACATCCTGCAACAATACTCCTTTAACACATCAAATAACAATATTTGCTTCTTAAAATGGTTTCTACTGTACTGCCATAAAATGGCTTCTACTGTACAGTGCAGTGGAGTTGCCATGGTAATGGTTTCACAATACTCCACAAGGGGCTCCCTCTGGTATGGTGGAAAACCCAACATTAGAAATTATGTGTGGTCCAGACATTTTCCCCCTATAAATAAATACCCAGACAATGTCAGGTTATTGACTAATAGGTAGATAAAAATGCCAAATCTAGTTGAAATACCTAGCTGACTGAAGCAAACCATAATAAAAGAAATCCATGCAAATATCACTTAACAGCACACACCATTAAAAAAATCAAACTCAAGGTAAAGAAACCAAAAAAGCAAGCATACTAATAGTAGCAAAAGAATAAGCAGTTCCTAAAGCCAGAACTATTTTCAGTGCAATATTCTTAACATGTGTCAAATGGGAACAATAGCGATAGTGACTATTCATCATGAAAAAGCACCACAAACATTTTAGTCTTTTGGGCCTTGGCCAGTGATAGAACCACATGAACTTGCCACTGAAAATGAGTAGCCTAAAATAAAAATACTATTGAAAAAGCATTTCAACTCTGTTCAGGTTCCTGACATTTCCTAGGTCTGCATCATTCAGGTTTTTTTTTTTAGAAAAATAACACAAACTAATATACTTTTCAGCATAACAATGCCACAAAAACAATTTCCCCCTCAGTTCCTTCAATGCAGCATCTACGAAAAAGTAAGTTCCTTTTGACTTTTGACTATTCTATTACTTCTGCTGATAATACATCTATTTCTTAGAGCATAGTAAACAGAATAGTTTGCCAACAGTTTGAACCATTTTCTTTTCCTCTTTTTGATTTTACAGCTAAACAGGTCTGGTTCTTTTTCATGCCAACAAATATATACTTATAGAAGAATACAATCTGGAAACAAACCAAAGTGGAACAAGATCATTGAACGCTACAAAATGATGGTCAACACTAGGGATCATGAAAATGTGCCAACATTCATTGCTAGTTTTTCCTTATAGATATGTTATCAATATATCAACAATTCAGCTACATCACAGCTGTAGGAGCCATTTTTTTTGGTGGGGGTTAGGTTGGGGAAGAATGTCAAATAATATATTCTCATTAAACACTACATCACTTCTTTTGATATCCATACTCTCAGTGCAACCATCTGCCCAGCAATTCCATAGATCCTCTGGGAACACATCACTATTTCACTAATGAAACATCTGCAAGAAAACAACCAGGTTCAGAGACCATCAAAGATTCTACACCACTATCTAGATGAGGAAAGTGTATCCCTCTATTCTTGCTCATGTGCTCAGAGAAAACATTGTCAAGTTAAAAAAAACACAATAGAAACTAGGACATAGATTTCACAGCCTAGCAGAGCTCCAGAAGGGAATATTCATAGCAGTCATAAATCATATCTACTTACTATTCAACTTGGCTTCAGAGCTGCACATCAGTCTTCAGTCTTTTATCAGAGTTGCAAGGGGCCAGCCTGTAGTACCATTTATCAGACTTGTATCAGGCTTCCAAGAAATTATCAACATCCAGCCTCAATGTTCAGTGAATGACATGATAGCAAAGTACAGTCCAGAAATCAAGAATTTCACATAAGCAAACACAGTTTCAAGGCAGTCACTCTGCCTTCTCAACTCAAGTCTTCTGCATTCCTCACTTAAGGTGCAGCTGAAGCAAAGCTGGTTTAATTTGTCAGAATCCAATTCTGCAAAGCTTCAGGCCTCATTAGAAACCTTCCCCTGATAATGGTCATTTCTTTGCATGGCTAACATATGATTTTCCATCCATGGCTTCTGAATATACCAAGGGGCTGGGGGCGGTGTTTACAACTATAAGTCAAAATCCTTTGTATCACAATCAAAAGAGAGTGGGAACCACCATTGCACTTGCTAACACTGGAACATGATTTTTGACTTTCTAAGCTCCTGAATTCAGCTCTCATTTATTCACTTTATTGGACTGGAAATTATTCCACTCTATTCTTATTTAGCTGGCAATTCCAGGTTAACACTTGTTCTTAATGACTATGCATATAATCCCTTTTCCAGGGGATTATTTTAAATGTATTATGGTTGTTTTAGGGTGAATATTGGTTACCTGGCTTCTGAACTGCTTTTACTTAATAATTACTTATATGTGGTTGTTGTAGTTTTTATTTTGAATGGCACTTTAGTAAAGATGTGTCATTTATTATGTGGGGATGCCCAATTTGATCTTGTCTCAAAACTTGACAACTTTAAGATGTATGAATTCAGCTCCCAGAATTCTTTAGCCACCCATGCTAAGCATGTGTTAAACAATCCTAACTTGATTGCAGTTAATGCAAATTTCAAATCTGTTCAAATACAAGTGTTAAGGTGAAAACGTTATAGTGAAATTAGCATGCTCATGACAAGTATTCACTACTATTCTATCAATAACAGGATCATGCTGAAAGTTTTAAAGTCTGCCCAGATTCAAGAATTTTCTCCACCACTGGGTTTATTTGTAAGCAAATTGTTTTCAAAGCTGGACCAGAATAATCTAACATTCATTGGAAAGTGAGGATCATTGCTGATGCATTTTGTCATTTGCAAATCTCCAAAGCAGTTGAATTTACATTTTGTTTTTAAAAAACGTATCAACCAATCTTTAAAGAGAATTTTTATAAAGCTGGGAGGTTTCAGCAAACTTGAAATAATAAGCCTAAAGCAGTTATATACACAAGTGTTCACTATGCCTTTTTCTTTAAATGTCACACAGAGATTGTTCCACTATATGCCTTTTTGGAGTTTATAGTGTGAAGCGATACTAATATGTTCACACAATAAAAAGAGGGCTTAGCCAAAGAACATCCGTAGAATGCTCTGCATCAGGTCAAAATATTGTTTCAAGAATGTGAAACATTTTTTTTCAATTGTAGAATCACTTTTGACCTGTTGAATTGGCCAAAGAACTGGGCATGTCCAACACACCACAAATACCCATAGACATTCAACCCAACTCAACACATAGGGTTATTATAGGTAAATTTGGAGGCAAGATTGTTAGGTATGTCTGCCATCTAGAGTTGACCAAAATAAAGGCAAGACTTCAGCATCATCGATTTTTATGTAATCAAACATTTGTTTTACCCGTTCTGAAAAGCTTACAAACAAGATATGACTATGCTGATTAAAAAAAACCCCACACCTTCAGAGGTTGTATGACAGAAACTGGTATTTATGGCTTCCTGTATCAGATATATCAGCTTACTATGATAGAGAAAGCTAACTACCATATTTTTCAGAGTATAAGATGCAACTTGCTTTTGGGGAGGAAAACAAAGGGGGGGATCTTCCTCTGCCTCCCAGCAATTTGCCTCCTTGCAGCAAACAGCAAACAGCCTGTTTCACTTTTGATTTCAGTTTTAGCAGGGACCTCCCAATGATCAGCTGTTTCAGGCTGTAGGGATTGCCATAGCCTATTGCTGCCTCTGCAAGCCCCGTTTTCCCCATTTGCTGCAAGGAGGTAAATTGCTGGGAGGCAGAGGCCAAAGGCTGGGGGCTGGAGGGTGGGCATGGCTACATTTGATGTATAAGATGCACCTACATTTTCACCCTCTTTTAGTGGGGGAAGTGCATTTTATACTCCAAAAAAATTACGGTAATTCTCTTATTGTCCCCTTTCTACATTCTTCCTATCTATGTTTTCTGACGTACTCTTAGTCTGTTGGAATAGCTTAACAATGGAATTCCAACAGTGCAATTAGCTCTTAATTAATTTCATGGAAGACTACAGTGGCCTGAGAGAATTTACTGACATTCAGCAAAGCCATTCCATTTATTAGCATCTGGGCAGCTTGACTGATCATAGGAAAATGGAAGAATTTGTACTTAATGTGCCCATAACAAAGCATTGAGCTTTCTAATGCAAATTTGCACCTTTTCTTCCCTTTGCTAATGCATGGCAAAGCACATCAGGAAATACACATATCTATGCATGTATAATTCTTATTGGAAAAGATGAAAATGACTATTTGGACGCCCATCTGGAAGCTGAATGGTTCCTTCTGCAACAGATTGCAACATTTTTCATCTCAAATCTCCAGAATAGCTTTAAATGGTTTAACAGAAAACTGTTTTTGGTTGCTTTTAATCTCACCTTTCTTAAAGACTGGGAATATGTTTTGCACGACATGAGAACTTATTAGATAACAGATTTTAAATGCAGTTTGTTTCCTTTAAAAAAAAAGGAAAGTGAGATTTGGTTTTAATATTCCACCTCATCAAAACCTAGTTTTCATGGGTTGTAGTAATTAATCTTAGTGAAAGACACTAAGTGAAATCTACTGCATACACAAGCCACTTGATTGATTAAATTAGAAATCTGTTGCTACAATGCATAGATTACCCATATTTCAATGTAACATGCACCCAAGTCGGTGTTATCAATAATGAGAAAGATATAAAGAATCAGTTCATTTAGAAGTGACAAAGCTTTCAATGTCTACTGTAGGTATTTAAATAGGGCTTTACCTTTGTAAAGGGACACAGTGGTACACTGGCTAAGACGCTGAGCTTGTCGGCAGTTTGGTAGTTCAAATCCCTAGTGCAGTGTAACGGAGTGAGCTCCTTTTACTTGTCTCAGCTTCTGCCTAGTGGTTCAAAAGCATGTAAAAATGCAAGTAGAGAAATAGGAACCACATTTGGTGGGAAAGTAACACTGGTCCATGCACCTTTGGTGTTCAGTCATGCTGGCCACATGACGAAGGAGATGTCTTTGGACAGTGCTGGCTCTTTGGCTTTGAAATGGAGATGAGCACCATCCCCTAGAGTCAGGAACAACTAGCACATATGTGTGAGAGGAACCTTTATTTTTCCTCTGTATGAAGGCTACAGAGGAACCCTATAGGATGCTATCTCCGATACGAATGATTGGGATGGTTCAGAAAAGTTGGTCTATTTATCACTGACATAATGTTTCAGTTTTTTGTAGTACCAAATGCCAGACACATTGATGAATGGATGATGAAATACTGACAGGGAAGGATTATCTTCCAACTCTTTTACACAATAAACACAACACTAAAATTACATATAGATGAATCAGTCCAAGTTCATTCCTCTGTTAAAATTCTAATGTACACTTTCCCCCCCAAAAAATATGCATTTCAAAACAAAAACAAATATACTGTACTGTATGTCACACTCCATATTACTTAAAAGTGTTTCCTCTTAAAATGTGCATTATAGAATTATGTTTTGACAGGTTTGTGCTTTTCAGAAATATGCCAGAAAACTAGAAGGATAAAAGCTAATTGTCTACAAAGTTCTGATTTAGGTATGAGCAAAATAGCTAAAGAAACAATTCTGCACCCTAACTATGTTTAACTGTGTTAAATCCATTCTATACCAGTTAAGAACTTTTATGTAAAACATTTCCTAAATAAATTATTGTAGATGAGGTTGAAGTTTGATACATTTAATTTGCCGTTTTCATACCTTCACCACTCAATTGTTGCTGAACTACAACTTCCAATAACCAAACACCAGCATTGTGAGAAAGTGGCTAGAATGCAGTACTGCAGGATAACATATTGTACTCATTCCAGGAGTTTGATCCAATTGAAGCTTCGTTGAAAAGATTAGACTTGAAAAGAGAAGGATAGGGGAAAAAATAAAGACATGTTTGCATTTCTCCTTGATTGCATTTGAATATCAGGACCAGATTAACAAGTTGAATTGTGCTGGTAGTACAGTGCAAAAACCCAGTGACTATATATGCCTTCTGCTATCAGGAAGAACATTTAAAGCACGTCATTTTTCACCCTCATAAACATTGACAGGATATTTCCAGAAAGAAAATAAATGAGTTAGAAAATAGTTAAACATAACACCTCAAAATTGGCATTGTAATGTGCCTGACCTCAAAGTGTTACATCCTCTCATGCAGACAGTTTCTCTGCATATCGTATTTGCAAAAGAGAATTCTGCCTTTCTTCTTAATGGACTGGTTTGCAATAGCACTACATCTAATCAAAATGCCATAGATACTGATAGATAGATACTGTCTAATGATCTAGAACAAGAATTGAATTATGACTATTGAACAATTATGATCCCTGCCCCTAATTTCTATAATGGATGATAGTTAAATATTTTTCTGAGATTCAATTGAGAATGGCAGCTACATTCTTTTCCTCTTTGAAGATTTTTTTTGGGGTCATTTAGCCAATGATAACATCACCCAATATCTTTTCAATTCAGTGCAATGGAGAATTGGAGAAACATGGTTCTGTTAATTATTCTCTTTACTTAGAATTAGGTTTGAGCTTAAGTCAATCACATATTCTGGGGTTGATTGTCACACTTTTCTTAATGGAGTTTGGTTCAACATTATTATTTATTATTTATTTAGTTTGTCAAACATGTAAAAGATAACAGGTATAAGAATAGACATAAATATTAACACTGTAAATGGTTACGAATAAATGGAGACAGTAGGACAGGAACAGTAGGCATGTTGGTGTGCTTATACAGACCTCTTAGGTTGAAGTCAACAGTAGACAGTCTTAGGTTAAAATTATGGGGGGAGGATATAACAACAGAGTCAGTTAGAGCATTCCAGGCATTGACCACTCTGTTGTTGAAATTGTATTTTCTGCAGTTGAGTTTGGAGGGGTTTATCTTGAGTTTATATCTACTGTTTGCTCATGTATTATTGTGATTGGTGAGCTTGAGAGTGCTGTATCATGGGTAGGAAGAGGGCTGTGCAAGTCATATCTAAGGACAAAAGTCATGTATGTCATATTGGGGGGAGGGGTTATGCATGTCATTTTCAGCACAACCTTATGATATCACTTCTGGTGCAACCAGATGACATCACTGATTAAATACACAGATGTATTTGTGTATTAAATACACTATGGACAGATGGTACCTTCTATGTATGAATTTTACTATGCATCTAGAAAAATGGCAGTTCATATATTCACACTATTCCTTTTTGCACAAAAATCTCCCATCGTTATCATCCAACTAGATTATTTCTCTTTTGGGAAATGGTCTCTAAACTCAGGGACTCCTGCCTAAATCAGGAAGCTGTTAAAATATTCATGACATGGGAACAAGGTCAGCCAATCAATAGGCATAGCAACTAAGTCAGCCAATGGGAGCTTAAACAGATCTGAATCTGTGCAGAGAATTGAAACAGAAACTTACACAGTCTGCTGCTCTGAGAAGTAAACTAGTAGTCTGCCTGGTCTGGTCTGCTGAAATGAAACTAACTACTTGTGTTTGCTCTAAGACCCCTGCCTTGTGTTCACTTGGAAGAACCACCTGTTGGTATTGTACATTTATTCATCTATTCTTATGTATATAAAGAAGTTAATGAACCCAGCTGCATCAGTTATCTGTCTGTGCTTCTGAATTTGAATTTATGCAACAAACTCTGACAGAATCCTTTTATGACTAAGATTTGGGAAAGAAAGATTGAACTTTTGCTGATGTTAAAAGAAAAAAGAAAAGAACCACAAGTTTCTCTCACCCAGTATAAAATGGGCTCCAGCTCTACATGGAATCAACATAATCCCAACTGTGATTATTTTTTTCCAAATAGTTTTAAAGTTCATTATAAGCATTTCTATTGGAGTGAAAATATTTGGCATCAAAATGTCTGTTTATGAATATAATGCTCTTGCTTGAAACTTACAGTAGTACCGCTAGGATCTCTGCCAACAAGCTGCATTTTTTCACTTCAGCGTCTGCAAGTGTTTTCCCTGTGCTTCTAAAAACAGAAGAGAGAAGAGGGACAAAAGTTAAGATGAAGAAGAATTCCCATTTTGGATCAGAACCAAGTTTTTTAGGCATCTACCTGACTATTTGCTTATGTTGGTTAGAAATTAAGACTGCAATTCAATACCGGCTTACTGGAAAATAAACCCATTGAACGTCAGATCTGGAAGCCATCTTTCACCTTTTGGACTTCAGCCCTGCCACATTTTCTACTGTGGGAAAATGGGAGGGAGGATTATACGGAGTGTGGGTGATATAACATTCTTTCTCAGAGAGTCAAGGCCATCTTGTCCTGCAGCTGTGATGAGGTGACTGGGAGGCATCTCCAGTTTTGGATAGTGCCTGATTGGCTCATGTGATGGACATGTGGGTGCTGAGCAGGGACTTGGACTTTATTTTGAGTGAGGAAAACCTGGAAACTTTCAGATTTGGGTTTTCCCAGATGTGCCAATATGACGTCTCTGATAAAGTGCAACTTTGAGAAAACTTGAAGTCTTCTTTAGTTGGAGGTGTTACTTGGAACCCTGACACTGAATCTAATAGAACCGAGTCAATGTGAAAATTACACACTGGCAGAGGCCTAGCTAATGACAAGTTTAAGATTAAAAGAAGACTCTTCAAAGGTCTCAAGGAAATTTGGGGAAACACAAATTGAAGAATTCAAATGTAATATTTTTCTTCATAAGGTCTGGTTTTCAATGACCTAATTCTTCCCCTACAAAGTTGCACCCCCCCAACACAAAATAATATATACATAGATATCTATTACACACACACAAATAAACAAACACACACACACTTAAATTTCATTACTAAATTCTCTACCTCTTCTGGAAAGGATTTTTCCACTAAAATCTTCTCATTTAAATGGTTTATGGGTAGGAAGCATACCGTTCATTGATAAATACTAGCATACTAAAAGTGTTCTCTAAGAAGTGGATTCTGAATGCAGCAAATTTAAAGCATGTAAATGAACTGACAATCACGAAAAGGTATTTATTTTAGCAAATTTCCATTCCTTTTTTTTACTTTCTCTAAATACAGCCTGTTGTCATGCTTTCTTTGCATTTGTTCAAATTTTAGAACCCTCCCAAAGTCAATCTCAACACTGCAATGGCTATAATAATGCATCCATGGAGTTTTATGGATAGAGGTTGCTTTTTAAAACTTGTTGGCAGCCTTATGATGGGCTCTTCCCTAAATCCTAATCAGATTGAATCATGCTTAGCTTTTGTAAAGCCAGACAAAAAAGTCTGCTAGTTGCTGCCACCAACCTATTTTCCAAACAAAAGCATATTTGCCAAAATGCATAGAAACAGATAAGTCTTTTGGCAAATATGTAGCTCAGTCATTCTCGTTTTTTCCCCATGGTGAATATGACTATTATTGAGCATTCGGGAAATTGATCATGCCTATGAAGAGCATAGAAACTGCTGGTGTAGTTTATTTCTACCTCCATCTAATTCTATAGTATGCGGATTATCGTGACCCAACAAAAGCGCACACGACAAAAGCGTGCCGACAAAACCGTGTCGCTAAAACCGCGACATCATCAATGCACCAACAACAGCGTGGCGACAACAGTACGGCAACAGAAGGGCGATTTAAGTTAAGGTAAGGGTTAGGTTTAGGTTTAGGTTTAGGTTTAGGTTTAGGGTTAGGGTTAGGGTTAGGGTTAGGGTTAGGGTTAGGGTTAGGGTTAGGGTTAGGGTTAGGGTTAGGGTTAGGGTTAGGGTTAGGGTTAGGGTTAGGGTTAGTATTACGTTTAGGGTTAGGGTTAGGGTTACGTTTAGGGTTAGGTTTAGGGTTAAGTTTAGTTTTACAGTGCTCTTCTGTCACCACGCTGTCGGTGCGATTCAGTGCTCATTCGTCAGAGCGCGTTAGAATTCACGGTTTTGTCACCGCGGTTTAGTCGGGTGCAGTTTTGTCATTCGCCCTTTTGTCGGTGAAGCACGGATTATATAGTTGTCCACCACTTCTGCAAAATATAGAAAATAGATCAATTCTTTTTTAAGAGTGTTTGAGGTCAGAATTCTTCTCTCCCCACCCCTTCATTCATAGCAGACAGCACAAAAATGCCAGTAACTATGACAGCTCAGGTTGTCCCAGCAGGAGTATCAACTAAGGTGGCTTAAACAAGAAACACAGCAGATGCCAAGATTCAAGTACAGTTAGCTCATATTCTTCACAAGATTAAATGAACTGTTAAGACTGCAAAAAGTCATCCACAACAAATGCTACAGTTGTTCAAACAGAGAAAAGGTGTGAAACTGTGATTATGAAGGATTTACAGCTGACAAATACAACTAATGAAGGGTAGGTTAATTAGCTGATAGATTTCCCCACTTAAAAAATTATTTTAAGGTACACATTATGTCTAAAGATGCACATTGCAGCCTTCTTTTTTTAAAGAATTTTATTAGTTTTATTGCAGAAAAAGCACAAAAAGAAAAGAATCATCTTTCATTACATCTTGTAGAAAGCGTATCCATTGGTCACAAGTACATTTTTTGCGTTCTTTCCACAATCACATATATTCCATTCAGTTTAAATTGTATATGTTAAAAATTTATATATTTTACTATCACCATACCACCATTTTCATTTAGTTAAGATTTCAAAAACACAGCCACCTGCTGGCATTTTCCCCCTTCCCCAAGTCTCAGTCAATCTGCCATATCTTTATATCTTTATAACATATTCTAAGAAAAAAAAAGTCAATTAGTAGGACATCTAACATTTCCTCTCTCTTACATATCTTTATTGTTATTATAGTTAACTAGGGATTATTTGCATTTTTCTCTCCTCTTTTCTCCACAGACGCAAAAAAGCAACAATCTCTAAACAACAATCTATTAATATGTGTTAACAAAATGACTATTTAAAATCTAAGACAATCTAAAGAGAAAAAGAAAAATGTTGACATTTCTAGTTGATAATCACCAAAGTATACGTTAACATTCCCTTTTATTTTTGTAGTTAAAAAAAACAACAATTGTTTTCCATTTCTAATCCAAATTAAAATTTCTAGTTGATAATATCCAAGGTATGCATTAACATTCCCTTTTATTATTGCAATTAGAAAAAGACAGAGAAAAAAAGAAAAAAGAAAACAATTGTTTGCTATTTATGTCACATCACCTCTTATTCTAATCCAAATTATTTATAGCTTCATAACAAGATCTAAAACACAAATTTATAAGATTTATCATTTCACCAAATCTCAGTTGCAATTTGCAGCCTGGTTATTTATCCTAATTAAGGTTATCCTTTCATTGTTAATAATAATATATTATATTATCTGGATTATCTAGATTCCTTTCAGTCTGGTTTCAGGCCTAGTTACAGCATGGAAACTGCTTTGGTCGCACTGATTGATGATCTCTGGCGAGCCAGGGATAGGGGTCATTCCTCTATCCTAATGCTTCTTGACCTCTCAGCGGCCTTCGATACCATTGACCATGGTATCCTTATGGAGGCAAGTTGCGCGACCAAAGCAGTTTCTGTGCCGTAACCAGGCCTGAAACCCGACTGAAAGGGATCCAGATAATCTGCTTCATCCAAGGTCCGCCGGAGTTGAAAGGCCACTACCTTCTCGACAACCTTCCCTACAAACAGGAGGTTGGAGACTGCGTGATAGTTGTTTAAAATGGCTGGATTCAGGGATGGTTTCTTGAGGAGGGGTCTCACCACCGCATCCTTTAGAGGATGTGGGAAGGATCCCTCCAGAAGATAGGTGTTAACAATCCTCTGGAGCCAGCCACGTGTCACCTCCCTGCTGGTCGAGACCAGCCAGAAGGGACACGGGTCCAGTGAACAGGTGGAGGCATTCACCCCTCCCATGGTCTTGTCCACTTCCTCAGGAGCGACAAGTTGAAATTCGCTCCATAAAATCTGATCAGGACCTTCTCCCGGTACCTCGGCTGGTACCGTCCAAGTGGAGTCCAGGTCCGTCCGGATCCAAGCGATTTTATCCAACAGAAACTGAACAAATTCCTCAGCTCTATCCTCTAAGGGTTCGTCCACATCCCTCCCTTTCAAGAGGGAGTGGGCTATCCTAAACAGGGCGGCTGGGCGAGATTCTGCGGATGCGATAAGAGCGGAAAAATGCGCACATTTTGCCACCCATATCGCCACTAGATAAGTCTAATAAAGGCTCTTAATTGTGTTCGGTGGGATTCGGAGTTACTAGCCCTCCAACGTCGCTCCAGGCGTCTCTTTTGGCACTTCATCTCCCGGAGTTCCTCGGTGAACCAAGGAGCCCTCCTGGATCTGCTGCTGCGGAGAGGCCATAAAGGTGCAATCCGGTTTAGAGCCCCTGCCGCTGCTATATTCCAAGCAGCGACTAAGGACTCCGCCGAACTGTGGGCCAGAGAGTCAGGTATCTCCCCAAGTGCCGTTTGAAATCCCATGGGGTCCATCAGGTGCCTGGGGTGGAACCACCTAATCAGTTCCCCCTCCCTACAGTGGGGGATTGGTTTCCAAAAGTCGAGCCTCAGTAAGAAGTGATCTGACCATGACAAGGGCAAGATCTTAATGCCCTTCAAATCTGGATCACGTCTCCACTGCTCTGAGAGAAATACGAGGTCGAGCGTGTGCCCCGCTGAATGAGTCGGACTCTGAATTACCTGGGTAAAGTCCATGGCTGTCATGGAAGCCATGAACTCCTCTGCGCCATCAGAGCATTCACCGAGCGACGGCAAGTTAAAATCCCCCAGCACTACAAGCCTGGGGAACTCAACCGCCAGCTCGGCTACTGACTCGAGGAGCACAGGCAGGGCTGTTGCAACACTGTTGAGAGGTAGGTACTTTAGCAACAAACTCATTTGACCTCCAAGGTTCAACTTCACCAGAAGGGACTCACAGCCGACAATCTCCAGAGCAGAGATCCTACGAGGACTAGGGACTCTCAGGTGATGACTGCCACTCCCCCCCCTTCCCTGATGTCGCAGCTGATGTAGCACCGTCGCAGCTGATGTAGCACCTGAAACTCTTCTGGGCACATTTCAGTGAGGGGGACTCCTCCCTCATGGCCCAGCCAGGTCTCAGTAATGCATGCCATGTCTACCCCCTCGTCTAATATTAGGTCCCGGATGAGGGGAGCTTTGTGAACCACAGACCTGGCATTTAGCAACAGCAGCTTGAGACCAGGGCCCTGACAACTCTCGCCATCTGGTCCTGGAGTGGAGCTGATAGGGCTGTGATGTAGCGAATCCTCCTTCCCCGGTAATGGCTAGCCCTATAGCTCCCATCAAACCTGCCTCTCCCAACAATGACCGGAATGCGCCGGCCCATCCCCACACCCGTAGACCCTACTTCCCCTCCCGTAGCCTCCATTCTCCCCAGCAGGCCATTCATATCATTCATTCTAGGACGAGAGGTAGGCCTGGGCCCCCTACCACTTCTGCTTCAGCACTCAGTGGAGGAGGGACCAGGTTGCACTCCCAGTCCTCTCATACATACCACAGTCACTCGCTCATGCAATCCCCACAATAATCAGTTTAAAAATACAGAATTACAAACATAATAATATAAAATTAATTAATTTAAATTAAAAGTGGGCACATTCATCATCATTCATACCATACACACATACTTCATCCCGGTAAAATTGTGCAGTTCTTAGTTTCCGCCCAAGCGGATTTGTGCAGGTCGGAGCCAAAGCTAGTGTTGTTATGGGAAGGCGGGGGGGAATTTCCAATCCATCTCCTCCCTCATAGGTCCGGAAGGTGTAAAATGCAAAAGGGGAGGAGCGGGGGCAGGAGGTCCAGAGTCTGAGACTGGCCAAAGCTGATCCAGTGGTGGTGGTGGGGAGAATGTAAACGCCAGTTTAAGCCAGTTCAAGAAGGTGGTTAAAGTCACGGCTGCGTCCTCCCCATTTCTCGCCGCTTCCTCTTGTCGTATGCGTGCAACACAACAGGCTATAGGGTTGCCAGCACTGGAAGTTTTTAAAGAAGAGATTGGACAACCATTTGACTGAAATAGTATAGGATTTCCTGCATGAGTAGATGGTTGGGCTAGAAGACCTCCAGGGTCCATTCCAACTCTGTTATTCTGCAGAGATATTCTGGATTAGGATTCAGTTTCTTGCAAATATCTTTATTAGAAAGAGATTTGTTTTATTTGTAATAGCTGTGTTATGAAGTTAAACTAGAGCAGGCTGAGTTACCTCCATTAATTCTGGACTAGAACCAGAGATGATATTCAGGAGGTTCTGATCAGTTCTGAAGAAATGGTAGTGGAAATTTTGAGTAAATTGGAGAACCAGTAAATACCACCTGTGACTGGCCCCATCCCCATCTATTCTCTGCCTTCCGAGTCCCAACTGATCAGGAGGAAATGGAGATTTTACAGTATCCTTCCTCTGGAGTGGGGTGGAAATAGAGGTTTTACAGTATCCTTCCCCTGCCATGCCCACCAAGCCATGCCCACCAAGCCATGCCCACCAAGCCACGCCCACAGAACGAGTAGTAATTTTTTTTAATCTCACCACTAACTAGAACCACCAATATTACATACTCACTGCAGCTCATGAAATGTGAAATCCCGGACTTCTAGAGTAAGCCTGAACCTAGAGACACTCAATAGTGAGATGGGTGGAATTATAAATTAAACATAAATAAATGAAATAATACCAAGTTGCTTCTTTGTGGAACAGAGAACTTTAAATATTGTTATTTGTGTTACTCCCTATTGGAAAAATATTCATTTGACCTGAATCTTTTTTAAAAAAAATCTCTGATCAACGCTTATTTTGTACATTCTTGATGTGTTCGAAACACCCATTGAAGATATAGTTAGAAGCTATAGAAGTGCAGTTGCCCCATACACATTAAATGCTACTCTAGACTTTTGAGTGCTACTCCAGAGATGTGTTAAAAAATGTTTATAGAAGTGAAGTATCTCTTCAGTTCTGTGCATAGTAAAGGTATCTGCTATGTGTTTGTTCGTGTGTGTGTATTATCCATGCTGTTTTTCAGTTAATTTTCACAGAGAAGTGTTTAAAGCAGTTCTTTCATCTGACTCATCCAAGTGATGAATTTATGGAAACCTTGCCAAAGTTTGATTGAGTTGTAGTTGAAAAAGTCTATTTCATATTAATCTGCCGCAATGAAATTATCCACTGCTAAGGGGAAAAAATGCATATTCATTGCTACTGTCCTTGTGCTACACATTTTTAAAATAATTTTTAAAAAATCCTTTAACTTAAAAAGAGGTAGGAAAACAGATTTGTTAATGGAAGGAAAGTGTAAATACACCATTAATATTTTAAGCTGTTTTAATGTTTTACTCTGTGCTATATCTCTCTGTGCTTACAATTTCATGGAGAGCTGTATATATTTGTGATGTATTATTTCTTACTATGAACTGTTTTTTTAAAAAGGAACAAGGACAAAGAAAATCCCACTGTTCTATTTGTCTCTAAAATGCAAATTGGTATTTTGAAACAAAATAAAATTAAATCAATTTAAAGTTAGGGATCATAAAATGTGTAATGAAAAGCCTCTCTGGGAAATAAATATGATTGGGGCTGATAATTGAAAATGCTTGGTGAAAACTACCTACAGCTAAAATATCTTTCCTGCTGTTGGGATAGTTAAGCGAAGATAGAAAATGCAACACTTTAAAATACAACTATATATGCAAAGAAATGTGAATGGAATTTAATTGAATTAACCACAAGGAAAAAAATGTAGGAAAGAGATGAAACTTTTCAGGCTTAAAATTTCAGTGAATTAAGACTTAAAACCTCAGCAAATTAAGAAGCTGAAGAGATGTAAAGGGATTTTCCATTGATTTCAGTGGGAGTATTATTGTTCCCAACTCCACTGAAGGAGATATAAGCAGCAGTGAATTGTATCTTTTAGCGTCAAGTCTGGACGTGGTGGCTCAGTGGCTAAGATGCTGAGCTTGTCAATCAGAAAGGTCGGCAGTTCGGCGGTTTGAATCCCTAGCGCTGCTTAACGGAGTGAGCTCCATTACTTGTCCCAGCTTCTGCCAACCTAGCAGTTCGAAAGCACCTAAAAATGCAAGTAGAAAAATAGGAACCACCTTTGGTGAGAAGGTAACAGCGTTCTGTGCGCCTTTGGCATTTAGTCATGTTGATCACAAGACAATGGAGGCATCTTCAGACAGCACTGGCTCTTTGGCTTTGAAATGGAGATGAGCACACCCCCCCCTAGAGTTGGGAATGACTAGCACATATGTACGAGGGGAACCTTTACTTTTACCTGTCTACTAAAATATTTCCCAAAGAAATTGATAATAGAGAAAGATGAGATCTGATAGTGTGTCTATTGGGGAATGGACACCTAAATGATGTTCAAAGTAGCTGCATAAATGCTTTTTTAAAAAAAGCTTCTAAAAGTTAGATACAATACCCTTTATATTAGCAAAGCATACATATAAAACTATAACTTTTTAGGAAAATTTGTAAAGCACAATAAATATGGAGAGGAGGAGGAGGAAGAGGAAGAGGAGGAAGAGGATGATTAACATTTTTAAACAAAGGCACATCAACTTGACTCCTTAGTTGGAATGTTGGATTCTCTGTGCAGTTCTGGTTGTCAGAATAGAATATGAATTTGGAAAAAGTGCAGAGAAGTGTGATGACAATGAAGAGGGTCTTGGAGGCAAAAATCATATACAAATTTTCAAAGGAACGAAGTGTATGTATTTATTTGAGATGTCTCAAAGGGACATGATAACATTATTTAACTACTTGATGAGCTGAAAGACATAAGTGTGGATAGATTTATCCTTCACAGCTCCCAAGAATAGTAAAAAAACTCAATGCATACAAACTTTCCAGATGGATTTCCTAACTTGAAATAAGATGGACTTTCCTGACTGTGAGACCTGTTAAGAAGTAGAAAAAATTGCTTCTTGCAATCTTGGTGTTCCTTCACTGAAAGTTTAGAAGGAAGGCTTAGACAAGCATTTCTTTGAGAGGTTAAGAGAATTCCTAGGGTTTCTGGCACAGTGGTTGAGCTAGAAGACCTCCAAGGCCCTCCCAACCTACAATTCTATGACTTCATGGACTCATCTATGTTACTTTATTGGCAGCAATATGGAAATGGATTGCCACTACTTTCTTCTGATATTGATCATGATAACCATGACTGTATTTCTCAACCAAGAAATCCTTGGCTTTCTGCTAAGCAACTAATGTCCATAACACCGTCAAATTATTTACTAAGACTGTATTACTATTATTCTTCTCACCCTTCCTAGTACCTATCTCTTCTCCCTTATGACTATAACCACGTGGCTTGTATCTTTAAAATTTATATTGTTTTATTTGTTTCCTAGTATAATTTGATTGCTTATTAGTAACCTATGACTATCACCAAGTGTTGTATCTTATGATGCTTGATGAATGTATTCTACTTCATTTTTCTTTATGTGCACTGTATGTACAGAGCATATGCACCAAAGACAAATTCCTTGTGTGTCCAATCACACTTGGCCAATAAAGAATTCTGTTCTGTTCTTTTCTGTTCTGTTCTATTCTATTCCAAAAGGACAGCATAAAACAAGTCAGCCTGCTTAACTTTTCAAAATCAGCTTAGATTGGCTAAGTGAAAGGGCACAATGCATAAAAAAAGTGAATCTGGGACTGAGGACTTGCACAATAGAAATTCAGAACAAGCTGCCAGTTGGCCTTCTGTCAGCAGCTGAGAGTGTAATCTTGCACCCACAAAATAGTTGCAGGTGGAAGCATCAGTGTTATGAACATGAGAAGAGAGAAGGGAAAATAATATTTATACATATATTCATTGAGGGTCACTGGATATAGGAAAAGATGTTCTGGGAAAATAACATGGTGGGATGTTTATCACTGCCAGTGTTGTCAACAGCTATCCAGCAGAAGCAAATGTTTAATTGCACAGCTGGTCTTTTCAAACAAATTCATGAAAGAGTAGCTAGCTTTTATAAGGTCAGTTCCTTGCTGTCAAAAAGAGATGAAATTTGTCAGCTTCCCACAAACAAAATAAAAGTTCCAAATATTTTCATTCTCTCGAAATGACCAGAAGACAGAACTTGGGATGGGCTACTAGACAGATGAAAAAAAAAATCAATGAATTCAAAATACAGGAAGTTGCTTAATGAGAGTGAAGGTTTGTTCTTAAAGCTTGTGGGTTGTATTCTGAACCCTTCATTACCAGGTTAGGTAACATCTTCAGCAGAGTTTAGGGGATATCAGTGACAGTGTTCTTCTGTTTATAAGGGCTTCAGGTGTGAGTATGTCAATTGAAGTTCTTGTGATAGGTCAGGTGTGAATCATCAATGAGTCTTGTGATGAGTCTTTGATAAATGGTACTTTATCAAATGGTGGTACTATGGCCAATGGTTTTTGTGTTGCTCCAATCAAACTGATGCTGTGTGGTGTGGGTGTTGGTAGAGTGTCAAGGTTCCAACAGATGCCCTAATTAATTCTTGAGTCTCTGGCCAAGTTTCAAAAGAAAACCAGTTATTTATTAGGAGCAGCATGTCGGCATCTACTTGAGTGAGGTCAACTCTGCTGCACATAGTTTATGATTCAGCTTTGACCTTGTTTTCACCCTCCTCACACTCTGTGTCATAAATCACATTCTCCAATGAGTCACTCCCACGGGCTGTAGAAGTCCATGCCTTACGAGCCGGCTTTGGCAATCTGAGAGCCAACCCTGGAAGAAGGTATGCATGGAATGTGCTTCCCCCTTGCTGCCCATGGCAACCCAAGAACAGACTAGAAATGCTTTACAAAGTTGACATTGCTCATGTCACCTTATTGAATATAAAGTTTATTGAAGCCTGGCACTCCACAAGCAATTCCATCAACAGACAAATTAATCTACAACCAGCCTAGGAACCCCTCAGAATCCAAATCAACCACAGAGCCAACCAGAGATTGCACTGACCCTCAACCAACCATGTAATCCCACACCGGTTCACCACCCAATGACCCTGACCTGATGTAATCGCCTTATCACAAAACCTATTACAAGACTCATTGATGGCTCACACCTGACCCACCACAAGATCCATCACAAGAACCAAACAGATATTGAAACATTTGGAAATTGACCCACAACCTCAGAAAACGAACTTTCTCCCTTATCCTACATCCAAACTGCAGATATTTGCCACTATTGCAAGTTGATTTATGCTGAAGAACACTGATCTATGGAGTTCAATGTTGATAGTTAATATCTCCCAGGGTTTTGGGCAAAGATTCTTCCTAATCCTAAGGGGGAGATACTAAAGATTCACTTTGCATCTTCCAAGCAAACATTGTCTTTTCCACTAAGTTACTAGCTAACTCATAAAGAGATGTGTTGAGCTTCTACTCTTCAATGGATCTTCAAACTCTTTTAATAGTCAATGTTGGGTTATTTCTTTATTATAGTTTACAGTTGATTGCTTATTTTCCAACAATTTATTCAGATCTATTATTTCGGTAAGCAATCTTAGGATAGTCTGACCCATACCATAATTATACTATTTACTTACTAACAAATACTGAGCTAAATGTTCAAATCTACAAAAGTTCAGATTTTGGGTTTGTGTTTGTATATGAAATAAAAAATAGTGCGAAAAGACATTAAGGAGAGTCTGTCAAATCTTATGCATTTCTCTAGATCTTTGGTACTGTAAAATGACCTACAGGAGTCCTTATTTAATACCGATTCTTTTTTCTTTTCTGTAGCTAGTTTCAACTTCAGTTGTGAACCAGTCTTGTCCAACAATCTTTGTATTTTATCAATCATGTAGAAGATATCTTCACAAATCTTGGATTTTCAAGTTAATCTACTCATATTATTTGAATTTATGTCAGATTGCAATACCGATTTTGTATTTCTTCAGTTATGTGATAAAATCTGAGGCTCAGAAAAATTCATATCCATATTCATATCAATTGCAGTGCAAAATATGTTCAGAAACCCATAGATTAGTAAAAATCTTCTTAGAAAGCTATATTTTGAAATACATTTAAATGCAAATGTGTGTGTATATATATCTTCAGATTAACACAGCAATGAAATTAAGTGATGCTATGAATAAACATTTGCAAATAGTTAAAATAGTTGTTCATATGCAGCTTTTTCTCTGATTCTGATACAGCTTTATTTATTTATTTTTTTAACAAAGGATGACTGTTTGAAACTGCTCACTTCAAAGTTTATTTTGGTCAAAGACCAAAATACCAGTAGAACAATAAACCAAAGCAAACTATTTAAAAATAGAACAGAAAAGCAGATGAGAAAAAGATATGAAACAAAAGTTGAAAGGGTAGAACAGAATATTTTTGCCACTATTGTTACCAATATAAACTGTGCCTCTAAAACATTTATGCTATGAAACACAATGAGATTTGTTAACAGAGGGATTTAAAACTACCATGTTTCTCCGGAAATATAAGATTTCCTGATAATAAGGCCATGCCACATTTTTCTAGTGGGCAAAAATATAAGCCCTCCCCCGCAAATAAGTCCCCTGGACAACCCCCCACTCCGGCCAGGCAGAGTGCCATTCACCAACCTAGCGATATCCTGAAGGTGACAAGCCGTAGGAACCGGGGGGGGGGGCAAAGGTGATTGCGTTGCTTGGCACCTTCAGGATATCGCGAGATTGGTGAGCAGTGCTATGTCCAGCTGAATAGGGGGGTTGCCGGGTGGCTGCTCTCTTGCGAGCGGGCTCCCAAAGAGCCAGGCACAGCCCCTTGGGCAAATGACTGTGTTGTGCTGTTGCAGCAGTGCAACACAACAGCCATTAAGCGACCACGCTCATGAACAGCCACTTGACAAACCCCCTTTCCAGCTGGGCACAGAGCCATTCACTGATCTAGGGGTATCACCAAGCCATGTGAGCACCTGTTTGCCGCCGCCCAGCTCCTGCGGCTTTGAAATGCCAGTGAATAGCGCTCTGCACAGCTGGAGAGGGGGGGTTGTATGAGCAGCTGTTCTGCTTTTTCGGTAGCTTCCAAACTGAGTCTTCAAGCAGTGATCGCTCTGGGCGTCTGCTCTATGTTGTGGGCCAGCTGCCGGCAGAGCATACAACCATAGAGTGTATGCTCAGAGCAGCCACTGCTAGAAGACCCAGTTTGGAAGCCCCCCAAAAAGTCATGCTGGGATGGCGTCGTCATCAGCAGAGGTGCCCTGGCTCTGCAGGAAGAGCTGGGCCAGGGCATCGTGAGGCTAGGAGGTGCATGAGAGAGAGCTGAACAGCTGCTCACGCAACCCCCCTCTCCAGCTGTGCAGAATACAATTCACTGGCATTTTGAAGGCGCCAAGGCACGGGAGCCAGGTGGGGGTGAACAGGCACCCTAAGTCAGTGAATGGCGCTGTGTCCAGCTGGAAAGGGGGATTATGTGAGCAGCTGTTCTGCTTTCTCTCTGGGTGGCTGCTCGTGAGCTTGGTCACTTCGGGGCAGATTATGTTGTGCTGCTGTGACAGCACAACACAGCCATTTGCCCACGAGGCTGTGCCCACCTCTTTGGGAGCCCGCTCGGAAGAGAGCAGCCACCTGGCAACCCCAAAACAATAAAGACTCCCCTCCTAATAAGGCCCAAACCATATTTTGTGGGTAAAAAGAAAATATGACCCTGTCTTGCTTTGGGGGAAATACAGTAAGTCTAAGACATATGTAGGCAAAAAGAATAATATGCTGTATCTATGTATATACTTATTCAAAATCATTTAAAGGTATGTAAAAGTTTTATGAAATGAAGAACTGTTAGTCAACTTGCATCTTATTCTGTTATTGGCAGTATAATAAAATTTGGCCGTATCCAAGGAGTTAGAGTTTGTTTGATCTGAAAGGAAAATGTGTGGATGGAAGATATCAGAATGCCTTGAATGTTTTATCAAATAAGGGAAAATAAAATCGATTCTAATGCCCCTATAAAACAGCAGTACAATAAAATATTGCAATAAATGTTACAACATTGGTTTCAAAGTCTTATTTATTTAGTCCATCCATCCATCCATCCATCCATCCATCCATCCATCCATCCATCCATCTATTCATTTAACTGACACCCCCAAGATGTACAAAGACCGTCTTAGCCATGGCTACCACCTGCTCTTCAAGCAGAAGGATCTCCAGATTGTCTTGCTAGATAATTTTGTGATCTGTCCTTGCCAGGCTTTCCCAGGGGTGGATTTTGAAGTTAAAAGCTTAATTTTAGTGATACAAGCATCTTATCATTTCTCTCTCTCAATCACACAAACCTTATATGCCTAGAAACCATCCTTGACACTGGCCAATTAATAAAAAGGACATAGGAAATTCAGAAGAACTCTCTAAAATGATCTTCAATGGAGTGGAAGATGGAACATCAAATTCCTCCTTTTTTCACCTTTCTTTTTATAGGCAATACTGGATTACATCAATGTTGGAGTTTAAAATTTTAAAATTCAATTGATTGATTTTTTTTCCCCATACATCTGCCAGGTTAAACTAGCAACCTTAGGATGTTCTTACCTATATCCTAATTCCAGGAAGTAAACAAAACTTATTGGAATGATGGATTCAAAAATTCTCTATTTTTTTTACAACCTGGTCATTTTGGAATGTTTCTTACCTATTGTGCTTAGGTATGCACAATTATATTCATTTTTTTAATAATTTCATTTTTTTCATCCTTCAGTGTCCATCCATTAGCCTATCCTGCAATACAAACTTTCCAATAAAAATTTCTGTTGCCAAATTTGAGTTACTCCACAATTTCAGTTTCCCATCTGAGGCAGGATCAAAATGTAATCTGTTATTTTTTAATAACCTAGTAGCTTTCAAAACAGGAAATGAAGGTTCCAGAAACAAAGTGATAACCCAGTGAACAAAAAAAAATGGTGGGAACCTATACTTCCTTAAAACACACTGCACAAATTCAATCTGCAAGTTTTCAGCATCTGGCAGGAAGGAATTTATGACAAAATAAACTGTTGTTCTGTTTTCAAGAATCAGTATAGGAACAAGCCATCAAAGCATTTCAGAAACAGTGAAACATTTGTGCCCATTGAGTTCACGAGCTGAAGGACTGAGCTCAAAGTTTTGATCAATGAGTCAATGAAAACAGATTTATTTGGACTTTGGTTAAATCAATGTACAATTTTCTAACATTAAGGGTTGGAAAGTTTTCATTGTTTCATGGGGATTACAAAATTAATTTTGAATGAAATGCATCAGATAATCTGTGGTTTATGTTTCTTCTTTCTCTTAGAAAATGGGATATTCTGAGCGGAACTAGATTTTTTTGCAACAGATATTGTGCTCTGACATACTGTTTTATAGAATTTTCCTTGACATAAATGCAGTAAATTTTGAACAGATGGCTTAAGGACAGAGGGGCATAAACATTGATTTGACACTCATTTGTGTTGGATATGGAGCTGCTGGCAAACCCATGTTGGAAGCTAATCCTCATTCTGAATGTTCTTCTTTGTTTCCATTGAGAAGAGGGATATAGGAGAAATCTCCTTCTGAGCTACAAAATAAGCATTCTACACTCTCTGTGTGCAAGTCTGTAGAAACACTAGGACTCCCAAAGATAACTTATTATCTCTTAAACAGAACTGTTTCTGTTTCTTTCAGTGTGATGTGGAACTCTGTGTCAAGAAAATCAAGTAGACAACATGAAATACTGAACTGTCTGCATGGAATTGAATAGTATCTACCACTAACCATTCCTACAAACTGTAAAACCTGCAAAAGTGATAAAAAGAAAGTCTGTAAAATTAACAAATCTAGCAATATAGAACAGGGGTGTCAAACTCAATCTCATGGAGGGCCACATCAGGGCTGTGATTAACTTCAGGGGGCCAGGCAGGCATGGCTGACTGGGTGGGTGTGGCCAGCTTGACACCACTCATTGGGTGAGACCAACTGGGTGGGCGTGACCGACTGGGTGGGAATGGCCAGCTTGATACCACTCCCCAAACTGCTGGCATGTTTCCTGTTCACATTGGGTAGATTGGGACGAAGGCACATGGGCCAGCCCCTTGCATCTTCCAGGACAGCCCTGCAGGTGGGATCCAACCATATCGTGGGCCATATCAGGCCCACAACCTTGTGTTTGACACCTCTGATATAGAAGCTTAATGTTTTAAATAGTTTAAACCCAAAGTGCTTGGGACATTATACAAGTATTCATTTCCAGAAAAATCAATGATGTTGCAGTAGTATGTAACCAAATATCTATCACCACTTTCATACTTTCAGACACCTATTTTATATATATTATATATATTAAATCTTGCAGCACTCCTTGAAATTTTATTAAATTGGATGTATTTTGATGAGAATGGTTTTAACGAGGATGAGAACCCACATTTCTACCCCCAGGAAAGTAAGGTATTGTACATGACCAAGAATAAAAATGGAAGGTTATATAACTTCTTTCATTTTCAAGGGCAATTGAAAAGAAAATGAAATATATGAAAACTCCTGATGACCTGTTTTCAGTCTAAATAACTCTATCAAATACATACTGTGAAGCTTTGATCTTAGCTGTACAGCAACACTCTCTTGTGCTTTTTTATTTGATTATCCTTTGATAGTCTGCTAAGTCTCTCCATGGCCTTTCAGAAGTGTAACCATAAGATGCAATTGAGATACTTTTAAGACAATAATACTTAAGCAAAAGTTCCCATTCCATTTTGATGTTTGCTTGTGGATGATAAGACATGTCTGATTGAGTTGGAGAGCAATTTGACAATTCTCCATACGTGTGAGAGGATCATGGTCCATCTTAGAATGAAATCACTTTGTGATGCTGATCATGGCAACAGTTGTTATCCCACAAACAGCATGAGAAACTTGGGTGAGATTAGTAAGAATAAAATGAACTGATACCCGTAATCTCAAGACAATCTCCAAATAATGATAGTTGCTATCCACAGCTCTATCTTGGTAAATGTTTAAATCAAAGCAAAACAAAACAAAACTTGGCAGAGACAAATCCAGTATCCTCAAAATAATAGTCTGGTATAGGGATAGGGAAATTCTTACATGGATACTCTCAGCATCCGTTTTATACTCTCAACAGGGTACTGGGCAAATTTGATGTCAATTTTATTTTTTGACGTTTTGTGTATGTGTGTGTGTCCAGGTTTCTCTATTGCGTACCTCTATTTCTGTCATATCAAAGTCATTCCCAATCTGAAATTTCACCCCAAGAAAATCAGACCTTACCAGAAATCCCATGAACTTTTGCCACTTCAAACTTGTCTCTTTTAGATACCTATTCAATTTACTAAGGCCCAAGAATAAATAAAAATTCTGCCTAATTTATTTGGTCATGCCTAATTGGAGCATCTTTTTATTAGGGAGGGAAGATAGAGACAGAGAGAAAGAGAGAGACAGGGACAGAGAGAGACCCAAGGACCATAAGTTCTACTGTAAAGGGTCTGGTTATTTGGAAGGATTGGAGAGATAGGCAGGAATTCATACCATCAAATACCTGTACCTTGCTATCAAATTTAAGCAGCTTGAGCCTTGGACTCCCCAGAGGCTGAAAAATTGATTCTGGAATGAACATGTGTTTCTACATGGATAACTATAAAGTAGAATAAAATATGGATTAAAAATATAAAAGTGAAGATGTGGCATAAAAGGGACAGTTAGAAGCTTGCTTAAAGGAAATGTCATCAGCCTCTAACCACAAGATGTTTTAGCCAACCTCCCTATGTCAAAAGTCCAAACCACAAGGTTCAGATAAAGTTCGTTAATGACACTGTTAAATCCCCTAGAAGGATGAGGCAGGAGGCATCTGAGGTAAGTTAACACAACCGTTTATTAACAGAGCAGTCACAAGCAAGAACAGTAGTAGACAGGGACCTCCTCCCTGCTTGACAGCTATTTATACAGAGCTGTCAAGCAGGGAGGCCAATAGCCACGCGTTTGATAGCCCGTGCTCAGCCATGGCGCACCAGAGCCTATCAGGCGTGCCTGGCTGTTGCTGGGCTGTCATTCGTAAGAGCGAGGACTAAACACCTACCTTTCCCAAGGGTTCCGCCTCCAGGACTAGGCTGTGGTGATGTCACCCGGAGCTCCACTCCCTCCAGGGAGGAGCTACTATGGGGACGTCTTACCTCTCCAGCGCCGCCTCTCCAACTGAGGCGTTCTGGGCGAATCCGCCATCCGCCCGCCTACTTGCAGGAGTACGCATGTGCCACTTCTGGCGCATGCGCCCTTGCTGGGGGGGAAGAGGTGTTTAGTCCTCGCTCTTATGAATGACAGCCTGGCAACAGCCAGGCGTGCCTGATTGGCTCCAGCGCGCCATGGCTGAGCGCAGGCTGTCAAATGTGCAGCTGTTGGCCTCCCTGCTTGACAGTTCTGTATAAATAGCTGTCAAGCAGGGAGGAGATCCCTGTCTACTACTGTTCTTGCTTGTGACTGCTCTGTTAATAAACAGTTGTGTTAACTTACCTCAGACGCCTCCTGCCTCATCCTTCTAGGGGATTTAACAGACACGTGGTCCATACCTGTAACAAAAGGAGAAGTAAGACCCTCATCTACTTATAAGGCTTTTCCCCCAAAATAACCAATAAGAAATGAGTTAAGTATTTCCGTGTTGCGACGCTTTTGGGAATGTATAAGAACGTGTGCTTTGATGATGAAGGTTGTTCAGAATTTGCAATGTTAGCCATTTCGCTAACTTTCTGAACCTGGCTGCCAAATAAACTTTCCCTGTATCCTGAGAAGTCTAAAGCCTGTCATTTTCTGCAACAACTATGTGGCTGATTTCTTCTATTTTCCACACACAGACACACATGAGTACAAACAAACAAAACCCTGATGAATTCTGGGCATTTGCAGAAAAGTAGTAGCAGTCTTAGGCAAGGAAGAGACAGAAGAAGAATCCATTGGCAGCTTCTCTAGTCTAGGCAAATCAGCCTGTGAGAAGAGATTTTGAAGGTTAGAAATCTGTCTTTCAGTTTTCAAAATACACCTGAACCTGGAGTTAAAGAAACCTTCCTTAGGTCAGTGTAGTTCTTGCATCCTTGCTTTTTGCTCAGCTCTGTGCAACTTGACAAAATGGTGCCTTGCAGAAGTTAACTGGAATACAGTATCTTTGTCCATTCCACAAACTTCAGCCTATTGGGCTGCCAGTTTGAATAACAGTACAATATTAATGGGAGGAGGTAGCCAGCTAACACATGAGATGCAGTTTGATCTCTGTGGCTCACCCACTTTGCTCTCCAAAAGAAGGGAAGGGCCTGGTAGCTCAGGCATAATATCTGAGGACTTCTACATCTGTTCCCGGCATCTGGCCTTGGACTGCCCAACTCTGCCTTACGGCGGTTGCAAGAAATGAAGTTGCCAAAGCAGGAACCAGCAATTCCAAAGCTTTTAGAGAGGGCAATACATCAACTCAGAGAAGGTTCATTTGCTCCCATTGAAAGCTTCTAAAAGAACCGTGACATGTTCCAAAGGACGGAAAAGCCAAGGATTAAAACCGTGAAATACATTGACAGAAAGATGGATGGATGGATGGATGGATGGATGGATGGATGGATGGATGGATAGCGGTAGACAGACATCTGTTTAATATAAAAAGTGTTTTGCCTGCAGTAAATAGACTTATTTAGCCATGTCTTGTGCTAAGCAAGGGTGATCCTGAATGAGGAATTACTATCTAGACAGCCAAGATTTTCAGTTGTGCCTGTGTGAAGCCTGACATTTGAGCCTTGAGCATTGGACACCTGCTGCTCATTATGCCTATATGATTTCACCCTCACCCATTATCTTAATGCAGTTTGTTAATTTGGAAAATTAGGGTTGGAGAACTTTTGTTGAGATTTGAAATGGAATAAGATTAAAAATTAAACAGTACAGCAGAATAAAATGGGCTGAGAACATTCTAACATTATAGTGGTTATACAAATGGATCAATGGGAGAGAATGTGATTGAAATGTGATTGAAATTCACATTTTTTAACAATTTAAAAGAAATATACTGTATGTACAGCATGCCCAATTAGAAAGCTCATGGATAATTGTGTACTTACACATACTCACAGACATATACACTGTGCAATGAGGCTACTATTTGCACAAAGATGGAAAAACAAAGAAAGTTCTCCACAATACAGGACTGTGAAGTTGGAATTTACAGAAATGGCAAAATTAATTTGTTTGATGAACGACAATACAATAAACACTTTAATAAAAGATTGGAAATCTTTCATGGAGTTTTTGCTAAAAATGGACAAAAAGTAAATTGCTGATATCTATATCTGTTGATTAAAAATGGTTGAATATGGAAAAAAGGGAACTGTATAACCTAATTCTATAAGGGGAGAAATAGTAAAAAGTTTGCAACACTTACAAAGAAAATTATTCAACTTTTTCTTTTTTTCTTTCTTTAACTGTCTTTTTGCCCTAGCACTTTTCTCCTTTCTTTCTAGATTTTTTTTTTCTTGTTTACCTTTTAATTAAGTAAAAAGTCTCAATAATATATGGCAGGTTTATTTTGATTCCAGGCATTTCTTCAGAAAAGTGATGGATCAGTACTTATAACATAATGGACATTCGTTCCCATTTGTTACTCTTGGCATTTGTTTCATTTATCAAATATGACTCCATGAGGTTCAGGTGTTTTAATACACTATGAAATGAATTTGGACCTCTGTATATTGGGCTTATTTGATAGTAAGTACTTTCATTCTTTGTATTCAATTGCACATAATGGAAAAGCTGTTAAAAAATTACCCAGCCTATATCATAGTGTCGGGGCTAATAAAATAACACCTAGGTTTTTAGTAGTTATATTGCAGAATCTGTATTGCCTTCTTCTGAAATCCATGTGTGGCAGAATGGGGGGAGATTGCAGTGAAGTCACAAATCCAAATTGTTTTCCCTTCAAATACCTTTCGGGTACCACATTATGCAGGGGTGGGCTGCTGGGGGGGGGGTCGCAGGGGTTCTGAAGAACCTCTAGCTAAGATTCTGTGAAGTTCGGAGAAACACCCCCCCATCCCTCTTCTGAATGGCCCTGTGCCCAACCCTCCCCTCCTAGGAGTCCCCATTTTGGATGCAGGTAAGTGTAGGGCATGCAGGGTGGCTTGGGGACAATGAAAAACAGACCTACCAGAAGTTAAGAAAGGCCAGAAATGGGCCTGCGTCCAAAGGAAACCTCTGGAGCCTGGGAGGCTGTTTTCACCCACCTGGAGACTCAAGGAAAGCCTCCGGAGTCCAGGAAGGGCAAAAATGCCCCCCCACACACACACACTGTGGTGCAGGAGACCAACTATACCAATTTTTGAAGCCCAGCCCTGATAAGAGCAGCAAGAGTTCCTTGTCACTTCCTGCAATGTTCTATCCATTGGTAGAAGCTCTTGGTTTTTTTTTTTTTTTTTTTTTAAGACCTTGGTGATAGTGATGAAGTGCAAAACATTCTGCAAATAGTCAGTTACACCTGTGGTGTTACAAACCACAGGAGGTTCAGGAGGTTTAGGTTTTCCAACTCTATTTTAATTATCATGTCGCGCATACACAGATTGTTCCGAATCGAAGGGTAAAGAGGAATCAAAGAAAAGTATGTTTTAAAGAGAAATAAAAATGTGATTGCTAGATATTGAGTTCAGTTTCAGTTTCAGTTTCACTTTATTTGTATGCCGCCCTTTTCCCTGGGGGGACTCAGGGCGGCTCACAGTTCAAAGGTGGGGGGAAGGACAAACAATTTACAACATAAAGGCACTACATCATTTAAGAACTCAACAGTCATACAATTCGAGTAGGGGTTAGAGTCTTTAACCCCAGGCCAGCCGGGATAGCCAGATTTTAAGGGCGGCGCGGAAGGTCTGGAGGGTGGTGAGGGTCCGGATCTCCACGGGGAGTTCGTTCCAGAGGGTCGGAGCAGCCACCGAGAAGGCTCTCCTCCGGGTAGTTGCCAGTCTACACTGGCTGGCTGATGGAATTCGGAGGAGGCTTAATCTATGCGATCTTATAGGTCTAGTGGAGGTAATTGCTAGATTGCTAGATATTGATCTAGGTGTTCCAAAAATGATTGGGTCAGGAGACTTTTAGAGCTGTGGTACCTCAGGGGTTGGAATGCAGTACTAGAGGCAAACTCACTGCTCACCCCAGGAGTTCGATTCTGAGTGACTCAGGATTGACTCAGCCTTCCATCCTTCTGAGGTGGGTAAAATGAGGACCCAGATTGTTGGGGACAATATGCTGACTCTGTAAACTTCTTAGAGAGGGGCTGTAAAGCACTACGAAGCAGTATAGAAGTCTTAGTACCAGTGCTAAGTGCTATTAACCTCCAATCACACAAACTGGCAGGAGGTAAATCAGCAAATAAGGAATTTGTACATCAGGTTAACTCAATCATTAGTCAGAGGGTGACAGCTGTCCTAAACAGAGGTGGGTTGCTCCCGGTTCAACCCGGATTGGGTGAAATGGTAGTACACCTGCCCAGACACTTCTGTGCAAGTGCGCCCTGAACTGGTAGTAAACGAATTGGCAACCCACTACTGGTCCTAAGTAGGACAAAATACAGTCTTCTAACCCAGATCTGACAAACGTATAGCTCAATGGTGGGAATCAATTTTTTTACTACAGGTTCTGTGGGTGTGGCTTGGTGGGCATGGCATGGCTTGATGGGTATGGCATGGTGGGCGTGACAGGGGAAGGATACTGCAAAATCCCGATTTCCTCCCAATCTGCTGGGACTTGGGAGGCAGAGACTAGATGGGGGTGGGGCCAGTGAGAGGTGGTATTTACTGGTTCTCTGAACTACTCAAAATTTCCGCTACCAGTTCTCCAAAACTGGTCATAACCTGCTGAATACTACCTCTGGTATAGTCCTCAAAATGGACAATGTCTTCTATCCATATATGCTGGTTCTTCAGTGTGTTCAATAATTTATATTTTGCTCCTTTCATAGAACTAGTGAGAGGATGATCACGTCTGTCAGGCCTATGAAATGCAATAATAGATGACTGGAAGGTTTTACATATTGACCCAGATTATATCATTGTTAAGTGTGTTTGAAAATTACTACTCAATTTATGCAATACATACAGAGTAAACTGCCTTAAGCTAAGTCAGATGAACTACAGTTAAATCTATTTCAGTATTGACTAGAGTGATGGGACATAGTTTTAGAGTGGTTTTAGAGAAGCATCTTTCCAGCCTATTTATGGAAATCATTGAGTTGTATATTGATTTCACACAAAGTGGGGAACTATACTTTTTGCCTCCAGGAATTCTAAGTATATTAATATTTTCTTAAATTAAAAGCAGAATAAAATAAAATAATTTGGGATTTCATTGTTCATACAAGTTAAGATAAACACCATTGTAGAAAACTATTAATATATTTCCAATCTCTCGAGAATCCAATCAGAAGAGTCTACAAAAGATTGTAGGTTAAATCATCAGATGCTCAAATGCTCAAATGCTCAATGCTCAATCAGATGGATGTATTAATAATTTCACTGATGTTGATTAACTCTATAAAGAAAACCATGGTCCCTAAGTGTCTATGGAGTTCTTAGTATTTGAGAGTATTCCAGTATTTGAGAGGCTGCCACAAAGAGATGGGAGTCAATTTATTTTTCAAAGCACCAGAGGACAGGACAAGAAACAATGGCTGGAAACTAATCAAGGAGAGTAGCAACCTGGAATTGAGGAGAAACTTCCTAACAGTGAGGACAATTTACCAGTGGAACAGCTTGCCTTCAGACATTGTGAATGTTTGAAGGTTTTTAAGAAGAGACTGGACAGTCACTTGTCTGAAATAGTGTAGGATTTCCTGCTTGAGCAGGAGGCTGGACTAGAAGACCTCCAAGGTCCCTTCCAGCTCTATTCTGATTCTGATTCACTCATCCAGGTCATGGTTGTCCCAAAGATGCTTTTTCCAAAAGGCAACTGGACTTTCTTGTGGGATTTTTCTCCAAAAAAGTTTTGCTTCTCATCCAAGAAGGTTCTTCAGTTCTGAAGAATGCATAACTTCTCAGAAAATACATTACAGGATCCACATATGTGTCCTTCTTCTGAAATCTACATATGAACAAAATGGGTGGAGATAGCAATGAAGACACAAATGAACTAAGGAAACCTCTTGGATGAGAAGCAAAATGTTTTCAAAGGGAAAAAAAACCCAAGAAAGTCCAGTTGCCTTTTGGAAAAAAGCACTTTTGGGATGTAGCAATAACACTTAGATTTATATACTGCTGCTCATTTTACTGACCTTGGAAAAATGGAAGGCTGAGTTAACTTTGAGCTGGTGAAAATCGAACTGCTGAATTGCAGGCAGCTGGCAGGCAGCAGAAGTAGCTTGCAGTATTGCATTCTAACCACTGCACCACTATGGCTCATGATCCCTAAGCCATGTCCCTCAGCCAAAAACCATTCTGCTTTTACCTGCATAACTTGAGAACTCCATTCACTTTTGGACTCTATCTACGTGATCAACCCTTGGTGAGAAATAGGGTTATATTTTCTTAATGTAATACGACATGGAGAAATAGAAGTGTGAAGCAGAATCACTGGAAGATGCTTCCCTCCTCATTATCCTCCCTAAGGTCCATTAATGACATGCATGTTAATATACATGCTTGAATAGAAGCAGTGATGTGTATGTTCTCCAGATGAAGTCACTGGGATGAAAATAAGTTCCAGTTCATAAGCTAAATTGGGTGATCACAGGATATCTGTTAATGAGGAAGAACAATTGCATTGAGTCTGTGGGTACTTTTCAGAATTGGGCAAAAAGAAAGGAAAATTGTTCCTTAAAAAGCATGAAGCAGAGAGTTGGTCCCAGCAAAACCTCTTTTATTTACGTGACTGTGAATTCCTTTCATTCAGAGTCAGCAGGGCTTGGCAAACAGTCTTTCAGAGGAATATTTATCAACATGAACCTTATCTCACTTGGCGAGCTGCCAGATAACTAGTTTTTAAACATAGGGCAAGGCAACCCTTGGCACAGAGTCTCTTATAGTCACAAAAAGAACTTTCCACTCTTGAAACAACTGAAGGAACAAATTGTTTCCTGCAAAAACTCACTCCCCGTTCGCTCCTCTTTTGTTTCCTATGGGAGGGGCCAATCATCTCCAGGGTGTGGCTTTACTCCCAAGTCAACCCTGCTTTCTTAATTATTCTTGTCTTCTGGCAGCTCTGTGCATGCACACACTGGGAACAGGCTCCAGCTGTTCCTCTGCCTCACTGCTGTCTCCGTCCCTGATGCAGAGCCCTCATCTGAGCTTTCCTCAGCTCCCAGGACTGCCCCATGTTCCTCCCCAGCCTCCTCACTGTCCGCTATCTCTGCTGGCTGCTGGTGGACCACACAAAAATAATCTTTGCAATGTTTCAAAGCAGTTGAACCAGGAATCCATTAAAAAAAAGTCTATTTGAGAAATCTGACAATTCCATTCTGTGTTATGGATGTCCTTTCCAAGGAGGTATCTCAATGGGACGTCAAAAATCCTCAAAACCCCAATGATAGTTGTAAAGTGTAATAAACATCAAGTCGCCAGTCCTGATACTCAAGAGAGAGATTTGACTCATTGTTACCGAATAAAAAAAAATTAAGAAAATCCCAAGAGGCGAATTTTCTTATTTTATTCAAATGAAGCCTCCATCTGAAGGCACATATGCTACCATATGGGATCCATTTCAAGCATTCATTAGCAGAAGAATAATTAGCCTAGTATCATACAAAGCAGAATAGAACAGGCCCGGAGGATAATTGCTTTAGAAACAGTAAGAAAAGACCTTGAAACCAAATTTGAAGAAACAAGCTTGTTAAAAGGTTGGGGGGGGGAGAAATGAGGGGGGGATATTTTTGTTAAAAGGTTCTGTTCATTTTTTTCCCTTTGCTTGTCAGTTTCATGGCCAGTTTTATGGAAGTTGGCATGACACTTGAACACGGCACACATCTATATTTGTTTATTTTTACAGACAAGCCACTAAATCCCAGCGCTTGTTTTTTTTTTTTTTTGTCTGTAATCCAAACTCCCAAGGAATGTAAACTTCCAGTACTGATTAAATTAATCACTTCCCGATTGTTTGACCTATAGTGTTATGCAAATTCTCACATAGCTAAAGCAGAAAACAGACCTCACAACCTGTGTGAGTAGCACATTATTTTTAGCTTGCAATAATGTTTCATTAGAACTTCTAACTATGTAGAACGTTGAAGAAGAATTCTAGTGGTTATTAGAATTCATGGGGTGGTCCATTTGGACATGGGACTTTCCATGCCAGGTCCCTCTAAACTGGCCACTTGATTTCTAATTTCTCTTCTTCTTGTTGTTGTTAGTTGTGAAGTCGTGTCCGATTGTATTAAACTTTGGCTGATGTAGGATCATCCAGTCCTTATATAGGGTCTAAGCTGTAGGGAAAAGCACGTCTGAACTCCTTTAACTATTGCATTATACATGCCAAGACAAATAACCTGGTGATGAACGTTTATAATTCAGCATCAGTTAACATTGTTATGTTATTTCTATCCTTTACAAAATGTTAACATGTAATTACTAGAGATGAGCGAAAAATGCAATGTAAAAACTATTATTAGAATTTGTCTTTCCTCTTGAAATGATGAAAGCAATATTCAGCTACTATGATGCCTGACCCGTTCTCTTCCATACATGCCCATGAAGCCCAATTTACTTAACAAAGGAGCAGAACTTGGATGTTCTAACCCAGGCTTCCCCAAAAAGCCAGAGTCCTGGTCCTGACAAAACCTCTTTTATTAAACAAATGTGATTTCCTCTCATTTACATCCAGCAAGGCCTGGCAAACAGTCTTTCAAAGGAATATTTATGACTATATAGACTATCTAGAAAAGATGCCATGTCAATATTTTCCAAAGGAGGTGCTGTGCAAGGAAAGACTGGGCACAGAATCTCTGAGATTCAAGGATAGATCTTCACACTCCTGAAATGAATCTAATGACCAAAGAAATGAATTGTTTCCTGCAAAAGCTCACTCCCCTTTTGCTCCTCTTTTGTTTCCTCTGGGAGGGACCAAACACTTTCCACCTGTGATTTTACTCCCAAGTCTATCCTGATTTCTGAGTTGTTCTTCTCTTCTGGCAGATCTGTGCACATTGGGAACAGGCTCTAGCTGTTCATCTGTCTCACTGCTGTCTAGCTCCATAAGCACCTGATCACTGCCAGGCGGCCTCAGCCCCGTCTCTGCCTCTGATACAGAGCCCTTATCCAAGCCTTCCTCAGCCTCCAGGACTGGCCCATGCTCCTCCCCAACCTCCTCACTGTCGGACTCTGCTGCCAGCTCTGCTGGCCACTTTCAGGCCACAACGCTGAATTCAATTGATATGAAGCTGCTTTCACAATCTGCCCGTTTTTGACTCCCATGGTGAATGTTTTCACCTTGTGTATTTCCCACGCAAACTAATCATGTTTTGGGGTCCTTGAGCTTAGTTGCTTTCTGGTAGATGTTTCATTAGGTAACATCATCAGTGCTACTAAAGTGTGAGGCTTGCTCTCAATTTATATGCTAGTGGCTTGCCCTGCCAGTGTTGGTGGGAATGGTCTTGCTGGTTTTTTGGTTGGACTATTTACTGTTAGCTTGTTTGGCAGTTTGGCAGTTACCTGATTATTGATCTGATTTTAATCTTGGAGTTAATCTATCCTCATCTAGGTGCTGATTGCTAGGGTGGAAGTGTTTGGGTTTTTTCCCTTCTCTTTGGCTTGTTGGTTGTCTCTTTTGCATAATGTGTAGATATTGTTTATATCTAGGTGTCTATTGATAGCTAAGAACCATGTGGCACAGTGGTTAGAATGCAGTATCGCAGGCAAAGTCTGCATTCCTTCTGCCAGGACTTTGATACTGACCAGCTCAAGATTGACTCAGCCTTCCATTTTTCTGAGGTTGATAAAATGAGAAGCCAAATTGTTGGGGGACAATAGGCTGACCCTGTAAAACACCTAGTGTTTATCCGAGTGCCAGGCTTCCAGAAATTCCCTATTGTTTGTTGCACTTAGCTTAGTCTAGAATAGTTACAGTTTCCCAATTGAAACTATGGTTATGGTCAGACTTAACCATCGGTTCAGCTTGCTTCGCATTTGGTCTTAATTCAGACCAAAATCTTCATCTTAACTCTGAAGTGGCCTAAACAACACAGAATGTGCTTTGAATTTGGGCCTGACCAGCTTATTGCTATTCCTGCACATCCTTAGAACTATTACTCTTTTTAGCAAAATAGTGAGTATTAAATCTCTGACATTTGCTGACTCACCTCCAGTATAAACAAGATAATTACCTAGTTCACCTGCTGTAGCAGGGAGATCAATTATATAAACTAATTAGATCCCTGTTTAAAGAAGATAGGAACTTCCAGGTTTTTCATTATGATTTTTACTTGTCTTAAAGCACCACAGGAAAAAGGAGAAATAGCGGAAAGAGAGAGAGAGAGGGAGGGAGGGAGGGAGGGAGGGGGAGATGAAGGCACAGGGATTAATCTTATTTTATGTATTTTTTTCTGCTTTTCAGTCATTTAGAAAAAGATCTAATCAAGCATGTTTAATTCATTTTAGCCAGCTGGATAAAGACACTTGATGTTCTTGTTTTGTAAACATAGATGCCAGCAACAAAACCCAGATTTGGATCCTTCAAAAATGTAGTCCCATGGAGTTTATTTGAAGGAATTTGATGTCCGTTGGGTTATAGACAAATTGCAGTTGGACAGGAGTACTGAGTGAGGTCTGACATTTGTGAGTAGGTAATCCAAGGCTAAAAATCACATCATTTATTTTATTTATTAAACACATTTATGTAGCTGTCCAATTGGTACATTGACAATATGATATATTTTATAAAGGTAATGTTCTGACCTAGGCTTTTCCAAACCACGAAGCAGACTCCTTGTCTTGACAAAACCCCTTTCTATTATGTTACTGTGAATTCCACTCATTCACATCCAACCAAGTCCCAGCAAATAGTCTTTCAAGGGTGAATTTACAATCACAGACCTTATGTGGCTTGGAGAGCTGCCAGGCCCATATCTTCAGAACACAACACTGTACAAGAAAGTACTTGGCAAGGAGTCTCTGAGAGTCATGAATCAATTAAGGAAACTAACTTTCTCCTGCAAACTCTACTCTCCTTTCACTCCTCTTTATTCCCTATGGGAGGTGCAATTCACTGTCCACCTGAGTCAGCCCTTGTTCCTTAAGTGTTCCCTTCTCCTTGCAGCTATGTGTATGTTGGGAACAGGCTCCAGCTCTTATTCTGACCCTCTGATCTCCAACTCCAAAGGTAGCTGATAACTGTTGGGTGGCCCTGGCCCCATCTCTGCCTCCAATGCAGAGCACTCATCAGAGCCTTTCTCAAGACTTCAGGACTAGCCCATATTCCTCCCCAACCTCCTCACTGTCTGAGTCTGCCAACAGCTCCACTGGCCACCCATTTCTGACTCTAGAAGGCAACGCTCATCTTTGTTTCCTGGCGGAGAGAGCCAGTGTTGTCTAAAGACATTTCTGTGGCCAGCATGACTATTTACTGAGGGGCATGGAATGCTATTACTTTCTCACCAAAGTGGTACCTATTTATCTACTCACATTTGCATGTTTGCAAAATGTTGGAGGAGAAAGAAGAGTTACGGCAAGTAACAGGAGCTCACCCTATCACACAGCACTCAGGTCTCAAACCTGGGATGTAAGATTTCCAGCTGACAGGTTCAGCATTTTTAACCACTGAGCCCCCCTGCCCCCCATTATATATGATATTATTATATTATATATACTATAACCAGTTGTTGCTCGCCATCATCTACCCACTTTCTAATCCACATAACATTCAGCTGAAGAGACTCTATTTTTATCTTGTTTGTCTGAATATGACCATTGTGAAAAGATTATAGAGGTATAAACAAAAGAATATGGATTTAATATTCTCTTTCTGAGAGTAGAAAGAGAATAGTTTAAAATAGGCTTAAAAAAGAAAGCAGACTTAAGAACTAAAACAGGAGAGAATGTTTGAAAAGGTACTCTTTCCAAAATTATGCAGGAAATGTAATGTGTTTATACTGGTATGTACTTGACATTTTCAAATTCTCTGAGTAGTTCATCATTGCCAGCCTACAAATAGTTACAAAAATGCACATTTTGGGGTGGGGGGTATGATACTATAACACTATGTTAGGAAATAATGGTGAGTACAGATTGTGGTAATTAGGGTTTGGGTTAGGCACACAATTTAGTGTGCTTTTCAACCTCTGGCAGGCCAACCATGGATAAATCCCAAAAAAAGAAATGTTTTAGAAGAAAATAGAATTCAGCTACATATGCTAGTTTTGTCGCCGCTCGGGAAATAGTCAGGCACAGGAAGGTTTCTGTGGCTTCCGGTGTTTTCGTTTCTCTGGGAAATGGGTCCAAATGACTCTCTGAGTGTTTAAGGTTGCCGGCCCCTGCCCTAGAGTGAAGGCCGACATTGAAAATCTGACCTGAGGGGTCCCTGTAGATTCAATTAAAGAAGAAACTTTGAGAAGTCTTTCCAATCACACCTGATTGGTGATTATGTAGCTATGAGCCATGGTTTAGGGGAGGGAAGGTGACCTTATCTCTGCCAGCACTTGCTAGCAACTGCTTTGAAATCATAGGTTTTGAATATTTTAATAGTAGCCAGGGACATCGCTCCAAATAAATACATATGATCATTTATGTCCTATTATATCTAATATTATTTAAGTGTTTGAAAGGATATTCTGTAGTGCTTCAATGACAAACCACTGTTTATTTTATTATTAGATGCAGTTCGGTTAGGAATTTTGTAAGAGAGGGGAGGGGAGAGGAGAGGAGAGAATTGGCTGGCATCTGAATATACATAATTCAGTGTCTTCCCTATTACATCCTTCTGATAACAAATAAATGACATTTTCATGCAAGGATGAAATGTCTCATGTATATCTTTCGTTGATAAAGAGTTGGGGGACTTTATGTTGACATGAACAAATTATTTAATCTCTAACTGTGCCTGAATAATAATAACTGGGCCTGTCAAAAACAGATCATGCCAGACTAATCTTATTGCATACTTTGATAATGTGACAAAATTAGTGGACCAGAGGAATGCTGTCGATATAGTTACTAGGACTTCAGTAAGGCATTTGATAAGGTAGACCATAACCTACTACTAGATAAAGTAGAAGAATGTGGGTTGGACAGCATCACCACCAGATGGTTTTTTAACTGGCTGACCAACCACACTCAACGTGTAGTCCTCAATGGAACTGCATCTCCATGGAGGGAAGTATGCAGAGGAGTACCCTAAGGCTCTGTTTTAGGCCCAGTACTCTTCAACATCTTCATCAATAATTTGGATGAGGGAATAAATGGGGAACTCATCAAATTTGCAGATGACACCAAACTGGCAGGAATAGCCAACAGTCCAGAAGACAGGCTTAAGATACAGAAGGATCTCGAAAAACTTGAACATTGGGCACTATCTAATAAAATGAAATTCAATGGTGAAAAGAGTAAGATTCTACATTTAGGCAACAAAAATGAAATGCACATGTACAGTATAGGTGGTACTCTGCTCAACAGTAGTAACTATGAAAGGGATCTTGGAGTCCTAGTGGACAACCATTTAAATATGAGCCAGCAGTGTGCAGCAACTGCCAAAAAAAGCCAACACAGTTCTAGGCTGCATAAACAGAGGGATAGAATCAAGATCACGTTAAGTGTTAATACCACTTTATAATGCCTTGGTAAGGCCACACCTGGAATACTGTATTCAGTTTTGGTCACCATGATGTAGAAAAGATGTGGAGACTCTAGAAAGAGTGCAGAGAAGAGCAACAAAGATGATTAGGGGACTGGAGACTAAAACATATGAAGAACGGTTGCAGGAACTGGGTATGTCTAGTTTAATAGAAAAAAGGACTAGGGGAGACATGATAGCAGTGTTCCAATATTTCAGGGGTTGCCACAAAGAAGAGGGAGTCAAACTATTTTCCAAGGTACCTGAGGGTAGAACAAGAAGCAATGGGTGGAAACTAATCAAGGAGAAAAGCAACTTAGAACTGAGGAGAAATTTCTTGACAGTTAGAAGAATTAGTCAGTGGAACAGCTTGCCTCCAGAAGTTGTGAATGCCCCAACACTGGAAGTCTTTAAGAAGATGTTGGATAGCCATTTGTCTGAAATGGTATAGGGTTTCCTGCCTAGGCAGGGGGTTGGACTAGAAGACCTCCAAGGTCCCTTCCAACTCTGCTATTGTATTGCATTGTATTGTAATTAAAGATGGCTGCATAAGAAATGTAGTGAGAGCAAAACAATTTAATATCACTGAAACCAATGATCAATCAGCATCAAACATCCTCACCTCTGGACGGCTTTTAAACATTACACTCTAAATTCTTTAAGCCTCATAAGCTATCACATTATGAGCTCTTTGGTTCTAGGGCTGTGTTCAGATTCTTTTTCTCTCTCAAAAATCTAACATTGGCAAAAATGGCGGGAAGTGTCAAACAAGTGTTTTTAATATATACTCAGTTTGAAAGCCTTTTCAGTTGTAGAGCCCTGATCAATCGTTGATTAATCTTGATTAAGTAATACAACTGCTCTTTTCGATTCTGTACTGATTTTAACCCCCCCTCCCTCCAGTGCTCCTTGGAGTTCCAGCAAAATCAAATCAAATCACATCAAATCAACAAAATAAAATGTACAATTAAGAGCACCAAAAAGTCCCTTTTCTCAGATTAAACCACATGTAGGTGAACTCTTTTCAAAATAAACAGAGTATTTTATTAATATTACCCTGACAATTTATCAGTTGACCTTGTTTTATTTTAAATGAACAAATCATTTAGTTGTTTGTTTTTCATTTCATGCCTGACTGGATTTGATTGTTTGTTGATGTTGCATTAGATGTCTTTGTTGTTGTTGTTTTTCTTTCTGTGTGTATGTGTGTGTGTGTGTGTGTGTGTGTTTTAAGCAAGTTTCCAACAGGTACATATTTGCTTTGAGTGGGCATAAAAACATGTTTTGTTTTGTTTTCTAACAGACTGAGCATTCATTAAATCCAATTTCAATCTTTGCAGCCATTAGTGCACTCATGAGACTCAGACTTATTGATTTAATTGTGTAAGCATTTCTTTCTTCAACTAATAATGTAGGAATATAACTGAGAGGTACATGCTAGAGTCTTTCATCCAGTAGCCTACAGCACTTGAAATTCTTACAAATGTTCTTTACAAGAGAAGAGGTGTTGGCTAGTACTTAAATTCTATTATAAACACTCAGCAAGCTAAATCACCCACCCTGTGTTGTGCTCAGCTAGATTGGCACTAGACACCGGGTCAGCTTGTTGATCAGAAAGGTCGGCAGTTCTACGGTTTGAATCCCTAGCGCCACGTAACGGAATGAGCTCCCGTTACTTGTCCCAGCTTCTGCCTACCGAGCTGTTCGAAAGCCCGTAAAAATATAAGTAGAAAAAATAGGGACTACCTTTGGTGGGAAGGTAATAGTGTTCTGTATGCTTTCAGTGTTTTATTCCAAAATTACCTTGTGATTTTATTTTACTTTACTGTATTTACTTTTACTTTTATTTTTACACTTTTACACTTTTACACTTTTACACTTTTACTTTTACACATTTACTTTTACACATTTACTTTTACACATTTACTTTTACACTTTTACATTTACTTCATTTATTTTATTGTTGGATTTTTTTTTCCTGGTGTTTTCCTTTAACCAATTTTTGATATCTCTCTCCAGCTTCCTAACTATTCTACTTCTCAGCTGAAACAGACCTACGGAATTTTTAAAAAAAATAATATTTTACTTTGGAGGTCAATAGTAGTTCAAGAAGCCAGGGAAAGTAATTATAGAATAATTGATAAATAACTAATAGCATCTTAGTATCACCTTATAACTAAATGCAAGCATAGCATAGGCTATCCATAACAATTTCAGCTTTTTCTTTATTTAGGGGTGGGGGAATCAATCTCAAACTGTCTTTCATAAGATTAAATGACACTGAGTAGGAAGAATGCAGCAGAATTGTTCCCCACACCTTTGGGAGATAAAATTGTTTGTTTGTATGGCCTTTCCTAGATGTTCATTTCCCCCCCTCCTTAATTGTGCATGGGTGTTGGAATGATGGATTATTATTTATGATTGTTTGAGGCAGGGGAGCTGTTTCACAGTTGCTTATTGAAGCATAACAATTCCCAAATGATTTGCTATAAAATGGAATAGATTCAAAGTGGATTCCTTGCCCTATAAGATGACTTTCTACAAACAGAAAAGTCTGCACAGAAGAAGCTTCAGCTAAAGCAAAGACAATAACAAGAAAGAAAGAAAAAGCAAACTTTTCTTCCACATATTGCCAGTGGTTAAGTATGTCTTGACCCTACCTTCCAAATTCACAGCCATTCAAATTTCTCTCCGGATTCCTGAGATGAAAAATCATCTGCCTTTGTTTCCAAAATAGGACCAACACATTTGAAATTCTACACTATTCTTTAATTTGCTTCCCAAAGTACTTTGTCATGCTGTGAGGGTATTCAATCTGCAGGGCTTTTCAATTCCTTCATTGCTTCCCCCCATCCCAACCTCCTCTTTCTTTAAAATACCAGTTTAAATGTGTCTATCAAAGGAGGGGAGAGAGGTAAAGACCAAACTAGTTTGTATCTATGAAAATTGTCTCGAAATGATGCTTTGGATGTAATATTAATTGAAGCACCAATGCAGGTGGAGTACCCTGAGTAAAGAGCACATCAATTTAAAACAATCATTCATTCGCACATGCACGGAGCATATGGAGTCTGCACGACGCTCCATCAAGCAACTGGAGCATTGCAGAGACGTCGCAGAGCATTGCAGGGAGGTAAGGATGCATGCATGTGCTGGGCTCATTCATGTGGTGGCCGCTGGGCCCTGTTGAACTGTACTGATTGCAACGGGATCCGGAACCCACCACTGGTGAATACACACACAAACACATACGTGTATAGTTTGAAAGCATGTAAAAATGCAAGTAGAAAAACTCCAATTTTGTGGAACTCCAATTCCCATACCATGGCATGACAAAGTGGGAGAATTATGGGACTATAGCCTACAATACCTAAAAGGCCATATCTTTTACTCTCTACCTGTAGCAGAAGAGGACACATGGTCATTAGCTTATTGAACAGTACTGGTTTTGCAATTTCAATTTTGAAGAAAACCTTGGAGAATGAAGTTGTGGTCTTTAAGATAATAATGGAGGTATTTTATTCCGAACAGTATTTATCTAGCTGATTTTTAGGGACAAAAGATGTTTTCTTAGTGACCTATTTCAGTAGAGATTCCATGGCATATATCTCTTATTAAATATATATATATTAGTCAAAGTAAATTCAGGGAACATTATAATAGCAAATGGTTTTAAATACTTAGAATAGTAGCTTCTATAAGTACCTAAGAGTGATGCTAATAAGTGCAATCTCCTTTCTGAAAATGGATGCCTAAAGTAAAGGAAATTATACTGTAAGTGACTACGGGCTCAGTGGCTAAGTCACTGAGCTTGTCAATCAGAAAAGTCGGCAGTTTGGCGGTTCTAATCCCTAGTGCCGTGTAACGGAGTGAGCTCCCACTACTTGTCTGCCAACCTAGCTGTTCAAAAGCACTTAAAATGCAAGTGGAAAAACAGGAACCACCTTTGGTGGGAAGGTAACAGCATTCCCTGTGCCTTTGGCATTTAGTCATGCCAGCCACATGAGTACGGAGACATCTTTGGACAGCACTGGTTCTTTGGCTTTGAAACTTTAATGGATCGAGGCAGGAACGACGTGAGAGCCAGGACTTCAACCAAGAACAGATTTATTGAAGAAGCAGGAGCTGACAGTGATTCAAAAGTAACAATTCCGCACCAAGGTATTTATACTATTTATTCCGCGCCAAGGTATTTAACAGGGGAACCAATGGGAGGCCGGGTAGCATCTAGCAACTACTGACGCAGTACCCTGGCCAATCAGGTTGGCTCGGCTGGCTAGCAACAGGCTATGCTGCGCCTCAGCCAATCAGGACGCACCCTACACTGTTGCTGGCCTCCCAGTCGTAAGTGGAGGATTTTATGAATCCTCAACAGAAACGGAAATGAGTACCACCCCCTAGAGTCGGGAACAACTAGCACATATGTGCAATGGGAACCTTTACCTATACAGTGATAAGGATAATTGTGTGAGTCTCGTTCAATTAACTACCAAATGTGGACTTCAGATATGATTAGCCTGCCTACAGGGATTGGACCAACTATACAATGCTTAGCAAAATATCTCTGTTTAGGTGCAATTAAATTCTAAGGAAAGCTTCAGGAGGCCACTCGGTGGGGCTTTTCCACATTAGGATGTCAGATGAAAAGCTTTTCTTCTGGCAAGTTGTAATGTTTACTTTTGGCTCTGTTGGAGGAAAATTCCATTTGCTGAACATGTCTGCCCTTCAGCAACGGACAAAATAAGAGATGAGGAGATATGCACTTTCATGTTGCCACTTTATAGAGATTCCTATTTCATGAATATGAGACCAATATTAGTGGAAAAGCCAGACAGGGGGATGAACTTTATATAAAAGTAAAGTCTGCCTTGAATAAAATTTGAATCTTAGTGAATATGTGCATATCAATGTTTCTTTGGCCAATAAGATAGAAATTTCTGGTGATTTTAATTAAAATATTAGCGAGGACCATCCCTGTTTACCTTATTTTGGAACCAGCTAAAATCAGAAAAGCTTAGATAGCCTTCTTTATTTCAGCTGCTTTTGAGAAAATAGCTATATTTTTCATAATTGCCTTTCATAAATGCAGCAACAGTTTTTCAAATATATTTAGTTTGTAGTTGTTATGCTTGGTACTTTTGAGCAATGGACTACTTAATAGATATATTGTACAATGTATGTTTATCTTATTAGGACTGTCCATGGTATTAATCTGTTTATCTAGTCTAATGTATTCCAGTCCAATCCCATCAGTGCAGTCTAGTCCAATATAATCCAATTCAATGAGATGCAATATGATGCAATCCATTCAAATAAAATCCAATCCAATAAATGTATGGCTATGAAAGTTGGACGATAAGAAAGGCTGAGCACCAGAGAATTGAGACATTTGAACTATGGTGCTGGAGAAGACTCCTGTGAGTCCTTTGGACTGCAAGGCGATCAAAGCGATCAGTCCTAGAGGAGATTAACCCTGACTGCTCTTTAGAAGGCCAGATCCTGAAGATGAAACTCAAAGACTTTGGCCACCAAATGAGAAGGAAGGACTCCCTGGAAAAGAGTCTAATGCTGGGAATGATTGAGGGCAGAAAAAAAAGGGGATGACAGAGAATGTGGTGGCTGGATGGAGTCATCGAAGCAGTAGGTTTGAACTTCAATGGACTCCAGAGGATGATAGAGGACAGGAAGGCCTGGAGTAACATTGTCCATGGGGTCGCGATGGGTTGGACATGACTTTGCAACTAACAATAACAAGAAGATTTTTAAGCAGCCAGGTAGGTTGCAAAACGTGGAAAGGCACACACTTCTCTGACACAACAATAAAAAACAACACAGCAATTCTGAAACACACAAAAAAAGTTTTGTTTTTATTCTGGAACCGGATGACAGAGTTCAGCACTGTAATGAATGGGAATAGTTAGCCATATGCACACAACTGTAGCTTTGACTGCATCATAAATTAGTGATCACCTTGCTATTGTTAATTTATAATCAACAGCAGTCCTTCCTTATAGCCTCAAATGACACATGTCTCATGCTCACTTTCTGCATGTGGATTGTTATTTATACTCTCTGCTCAGTTGGTCTTCTTTCATAAATAATCACCATAATAATTGCTTACAGGTGAACAATATTTGATTGATTGATTTGTAAATGTGCTAAAACAACTGCATTGGCAATTCAAAGGATGAAATTGTCCAGCAATAGATATGCAGCTGGAGAAAGCTTAGTTAATTAACAGGACAGAAATAAGATGCTCATAGACTATTCTAAAACACACATTACCATTTTTAATACGCCGTGCAATTGCCATTCAATTATTAGGGTTGGGATGAACAAGTTGACATCCAAGGATAATTTGCCATCCAAGGATAACTTTTAATTTACTAGTTCTCATTTTTTAGGTCTCCATCACAAATCTTCCCAAAAGAAAAACTTTGATTTAACATGCAAAGTTTCCTAGGGAGTGGCTATCTGTTTATACTAAACAATCTGTACTATATTATCTGTTTGTTAATAATTATTAAATAATAGGCTCTATCTCTGAACATAGTGATTTCACCCATTGCAAGTGTTTGTAATTCCATATACAATGATTTAAGCCTCATAATATATTAAGACAGAAACCCAATTTTGTCCAAATGCTTAAGTCATTAGGTTGGAAACCAGGAGATGGTGGATTCTACTCACACACCAGAGAAGCTGCAACCTAATGGAGATACCTTTTGTACAATGAAAGTCTATTCAAAGCTGATTTTGTAGCTGATCCTTTCAAAATCAGGACAATTTACTTATCATGTCCTTAAAGACATACACATACACATACACATTACACACTGAGAGATACAGATAGAGATAGAGGTTGATGATTAATGATTGATAATAGATAGATAGATAGATAGATAGATAGATAGATAGATAGATAGATAGATAGATGATAGATAGATAGCAATAAAATTTATATACCACTTCACAGTGCCTTACAGCTCTCTCTAAGCAGTTCACAGAGTCAGTCATATTCCCCCCAACAATCTGGGTCCCCATTTTACGAACCTTGGAAGGATGGAAGGCTAAGTCAACCTTGAGTCAGTAAGAATTGAACTGCCAAACTACAGGCAGCCAGAAGTCAACAGAAGTACTCCATTTTAACCACTGTACCACCATGATGATAGATAGATGATAGATAGATGATAGATGATAGATAGATAGATAGATAGATAGATAGATAGATAGATAGATAGATAGACAGAAGACAGATAGACAGATAAATTAAATGGTTCCAGCACAAAACCGCGGTAGACAAAAGCACGCTCGATGAAAGAGCGTACGTGACGTCATCACAGCGTGACGAAAACATCGCGCTGTGATCGATAAATGTAAAAATAAAGCGAAAACCTTACCCTAACCCCCCCAAACCTAATCCTAAACCTAACCCTAAACCTAACCCTTAACCTAAGCCTAAATCTAACCCTAAACCTAACCCTTAACCTAACGCTAAACGTAACGCTAACCTTTAACCTAACGCTAAACGTAACCCTAACGCTCTAAACCTAACCCTAACCCTTAACCTAACCCTAACCCTAACCCTAAACCTAACCCTTACCTTTATGTGAATCGGCTTGCTTTAATTTTATTTTTATTTCAATTTTTATTTTTTTTCGTCGCGCTGTGATGACGTCAAATGCGCGCTTTCGTCGAGCGCGCTTTTGTGGACCGCGGTTTTGATGGGTCACGAAATTAAATTGAATGTAAGAAAGTGAAAAGCAGAAAAAAAGAATAAATTTTCTTAGCAATATCTTTCCAATATGGTAGACACCTGGCACAAAAATAAAACATTGTTATGGCTGCCTGTTATTACTGAAGTAAGAGAAGTCAAAAAGTAGGGGAGGAACTTTTTTCATTTTTGATTAACTTGATATATATTTTTTAAAAAAATAGGATTAAGCTTTTAAGACTTTGTTATGTTAATGATTCAACATAACAGTTTCTACAAACTGACTCTCCATTGAAAAAAATATACGAATTTAATGTTCACAGAGTCAGCTCCCCCATCAGGTGGAGTTAAGCAACAGACAATGAATAGAACATTTTATTTTTATTTTTCCTCTCTGCTTTCTCATGCAGCCTCCTTGCCCTCTGATGTTGTGAAAAACCCTTTTCATTCTCCAGGGTTTCAACTTCGGGTTAGCTCACTGGCAGCAAAACACCGAGGCCATTAAAACAACATCCCAATTTGGTTTGGCAGAAAAGCAATGCAGAGCCTATCTTAGCTCACATATGCATGATCTGCCATGATCGACCTTCTTGGAGTCTGATAGATTGAACCACAAAAATCAATGTTGGTAATCACACCAAAGCAGAAGCGAGTCTGACACATTCAGTAAAATATTTGTTCCCCATGAATGGTATGGCAACTTCTATCTGTTACCTATATTGTATTTTGCCCCAAAGTAGAGGTATTGTAATCATTCGTGCAAGGAATTCTGAGATCTGAACATAAAAAACAATATAATTAAAATATTTCTTTCAGGGAGGGAGGGAAATCCAACACTGAACATTTACATCTAATAAAACTATGACTTGCTTTTATTGTTGTTAGTTGCGAAGTCATGTCCGACCCATCATGACCCCATGGACAATGTTCCTTCAGGCCTTCCTGTCCTCTACCATCTCCTGGAGTCCATTTAAGCTCATGCCAACTGCTTCAGTGGCTCCATCCAGCCACCTCATTATCTGTCGTCCCCTTCCTCTTTTGCCCTCCATCTTTCCCAGCATGAGTCCTTCCTTTTCATTAGGTGGCCAAAGTATTTTAGGTTTCATCTTCAGGATCTGGCCTTCTAAAGAGCAGCCAGGGTTGATCTCCTCTAGGACTGACCACTTTGATCGCCTTGTAGTCCAAGGGACTCATAGGAATCTTCTCCAGACTTGCTTTGCTACCACTAAAAAGATGTCATGTTAAATTCACAGATTTTGTTGTATTTGCAGTGAAGAAGTTGGTAGATCATGCATTTACATGATGGCGTAGAAGATGAAGCTGGTTTACTGTCCATCTAATATTTGACAGATCTGATCTTTTTAGAAGGCATGTTCGATGCCTGAGAATGTCATGCAATTTGAATGAAACCCACAGTAGTTACAGATGAGGAATGACTGGAATTTTTCCAAGGGTCAGTTCTCCTTGTCTTTAAAATCCCATTACTGCTAGAAAGCAGAGATTCAGCACTGCATTGTTATTCTCCGATCCAGAAATGATGAATTGCCCACAGCAAATGTGATGGCTTGATCACTTCATGTCTTCAAAATAAGAAAGATCTGAATTTGGAATGAAGCATAAAGCAGTGACCTAATTTCCAGAGTGGACTTGGGACTCCCTTGTGTGCTAATGGCAGAATCAAGAATCAGATAAACTTTCTTTCAGTTCAAATTTCCTTAGTGAGTTTGGATAAAGCCCACATCCAATTTAATTTCAGTTCTGTCATCAGCCACATTCTTGTTTTCATGTTGTCCTTATTGCTTCACATATTAGGGGGGAGGGGGAGAATGTATGACCCATCTCTAACTTAACAAGAACCCTTAAAAAGAAGGAATTAATGAAATTAATGAATGCATAATTCTAGTACAAGTTGCCTATAGATCTGAGCTGGTGATATCGCCAAATATCTGAAGACTTTGATTTCAGAATAAAAAAAATATAATCTTTATTGTCATTGTGCTTAAATACAATGAAATTTGTTGCATAATTGGCAAAAGAGGAAATTGGTAAAAGAGGAAGAAAGAGAACCAATTTGATCCAATACTTGGGGCAAGGAGATCATATTAATTGTAGGATGTGGAAGCCATCTTGTACTTTGGGCCTTCAGACACGTCACATTTTCTATTGTGGGAAAATGGGAGGGGGCATGCACTTTGCACACTTGCACACTTGAGGCGTGCATGTGCAATATGCACAGTACAATGAAAATTACTCTGTCCATGCGCAAAAGCAATAAACAAAATGGAGGTGCCTATGGTGCCACCGAGAGAACCGGTTTGAGGGTGTGGCAGGCCTGGGCCGCTGCCAATTCCAGAGACCCAGGCGGCCAAGTTACTACCAGTTCAGCTGAACTGGTAGGAACCCACTACTGGAGAGGGGATTATATGGAGTGTGGTGATATATAATCAAAATAATGTTTTGTTTTATTTTTTTCTCAGAGAGTCAAAGCCACCTTTCCCTGCAGCTGCGATGGTGTGACTGGGAGGAATCTCTAGTTGGGACAGTGCCTGATTGGATCGTGTGATGGACATGTGGGTGCTGGGTGGGGACTTGAACTTTTGTTTGGGTGGGGAAAACTTGGAAACTTTCAGATTCGGGTTTTCCCAGATGTGCCAATATGACATCTCTAATAAAATGGAACTTTGAGGAAACGCAGGCCTCGAAGTCTTCTTGTGTTGGGGGTGTTACTTGGAACCCTAACATTAACCCGAATCTCCTTTAACAACTCTACCAGCTCCCCCGAGCTCCAGGGTCCTGAGTCCCAAATGCCGACCCAAACCCGGGCGATGTGAAGACTCAGGGAGGATCTAGCACTTAGACTTATATACCACTTCACAGTGTTTTACAGCCCTCTCTAAGAGGTTTACAGAGTCAGCCTCTTGCCCCCAACAATTTGGGTCCTCATCTTACCCACCTCAGAAGGATGGAAAGCTGATTAATAAACATTTCCTGATTTTTTTTTAAATCATTGCAGATTTTTGCAACTGCATCATACTTCACTTTCATCCTCCTCCTCGCAAGGCTCATCTGACTGAGCAACAGACAGTGATGTCAGAGGAGATTGGAGGAAGCAGCTGGCTCAAGGAATTCCCTAATATCACAAGTGAAAATTCAGTAACATATTTACAAGGTAAACTCCCACCCAACACAGACTATTTGTAGAATTCTCATAGGTCCCATGAAAGGTTTAAGGAAAAATATCTTGAAAAAAATAGGGACTTCTCTGAACATAGATATACATTATCTTGATATTAATCTGTGGCCAAATAGAGTAGCGGATTTTGAGAGCCTATTTGTAGGCAGAGAAATATCAAAGGGATACATTCCAACGTATTTTCTAGGAAAAGGGAGTTTGAAAGGTATTTTTTTAGAAGCAGAGAAAAATAATTCCTTCCTTCCTCTCTCCCTCCCTTCATACCTCCCTCCCTTCTCATCCTTCTCCTTTTTTCATTCTTATCATTTTATTTATCAAACTTTGACACTTCTCTTTCATTTCACTTTTAGCAACAGGGAAAAAAAAAGCTTTAACACTAATCACTCCTTTCATCCACAAAATTCTTCTGATAGTAGCTATTTTCTAAAGACTTTGACTGATGAGAAGGCCACTCACAAAACTAAAAAGCAGTAGATAGCCTTTGTGAAGATTCTGTGAACTGCCATTTGTTTTCTATGGCTTTTGAGAAATCTTGCCTTGACTTTAATGAGATACAAAGCATTTCAGAGTAATGATAAAATAAACATCCTAGTTTTTATTTTGGTTTTGTGTTTTTAAAGAGGGAAAAGGTAAAGCCTCTTTGGTATCAGTTTGGATCATATTAACTGGGGCGGGGGGGGGGGGCTGTTTGAAATGATTTTTTAAAAAGCCTGCAACTTGTTATTTCAAAGGTAGGGTTTTATTGTGGAAAATAATTATCCAAGAAATTCACAAATTAATTTGAGCCAAGTACAAATGATGGGATCCATTATGGAGCAAACAACTCACTGGAGCCCATGCTCCAATTTATTGATACTGTATTTCATACCTAGAAACGTACTCAGTGTCAAATTGCACTAAAGAAAGAAAATTCATATGTAAACACAGCAGGACATCCCTGCATTCTCTGCAATGAAATGAGTGGTGGGAGACATCTTTTGTGCCATAAAAACCAAATAACTATGAGAGAGGAGCTTGAAAGCCTGTCAGGATGAAATGATGACTTCATCAAAGAAGAGAATTGGACACCAGCATCATCAAGGCTGCACGGGTGTACCTGGAATTTTAGAGACAGGCAGACAACGGGCAGATGAACCTGAGAAGGTTAATAAACTCCAAGGTTAAGCAATAGGGTTTCATCCAAATCTTTTGGACCTCAATATATATTTTTGCTATTGGCTAGGCTGTATCCTTTGCAGCTAAAATTGCAGCTAAAAGCAAAACGTTTATCTATTTCTCTCTGTGTGCTGTTGCTGATTCTATATTAAAACACTATTTTTATTACATTTGCAAGTTTCAAGAGTGGTAACTGGATTGCTGTTTGTCTCAGGGCTATTATACATCCAGCTAATAAAATGTTCTGTAACCCAGAAAAATCTATGCAATAACAAATTTGGCAGTTGCAGGACAAGAAGACTCTGTTTTTTTAACTGTTTCTTTTGAGAATGTTTCCTTGGTATGATACCTTCTTGATGCTGAAGGCTGTGGTGGTATATGTTTATTGGAACGTAGTCTACACCTTAATTGCATCCAACTTAGGAAGGTTTAACTAAATATAAGGTTAGAGATAACATAACAGAGTTGGAAGGGACCTTGGAGGTCTTTTAGTCCAACCCCCTGCCTAGGCAGGAAGCCCGAAACCACTTCAGACAAATGGTTGTCCAATCTCTTCTTAAAAACTTCCAGTATTGGAGTATTCACAACTTCTGGAGGCAAGCTGTTCCACTGACTAATTGTTCTCACTTTCAGGAAATTTCTCCTTAGTTCTAAGTTACTTCTCTCCTTGATTAGTTTCCACCCATTGTTTCTTGTCCTCTGGTGCTTTGGAGAATAGCTTGTCTCCCTCTTCTTTGTGGCAACCCCTAAGATATAGGAACACTGCTATCATGTCACCTCTAGTCCCCTAGATGATGATAGTGATGATGATATTGAAGAAAATTCCCAAATTGTAAACATTATTTATTTAAACATTATTTTTAATCATTTGTAGTTGCTTTAGACTGATAAAAACATTCTTATTGATTGGTTTTGATTGATTAAATAGTGGAATACTACTCCTAGATCATGTTATAACTGCATTAGTGATGGAATTAATTTAAGTTCCTTGTACCAAATTTGGCAAAATGTAAAATCCATCTATTTGAAAGGCACAGCTCATTTAGGAACTGACGCCTGCATCAGTGTTACCATGTTAACAGATAAAGAGACTACTCAGCGTGCCTTTCATAATTTTTATTCCAATTTGTACAAAAAGCAGGAAGTTGATTTGGAAAAGTCTGAAGCAAATTTGAAAAACCAGAACTGTTCGGATTAAAGAGGAAAAGGTAAGAATCACATTCTTTGCATAACATGTCCCTTTTTTCCCCTCTACAATGACACTTCTGGAAATTGTAGTCTAGACTTAAAATTTATTTCCCATCAACATGGCTTGAAATGTCAGATATTTTCTACTCCAGGATTTGTTGTTGTTAGTTGTGAAGTTGTGTCCGACCCATCAGGACCCCATGGAGAATGTTCCTCCAGGCCTTCTTGTCTTCTACCATACACCAGTCCATTTAAGCTCACACCTACTGCTTTGGTGACTCCATCCAGTTACCTCATTTTCTTTCTTCTTTTGCCCCACAATCTTTCCCAGCATGAGGCTCTTCTCCAGTGAGTCCTTCCTTCTCATTAGGTGGCCAAATTATTTCAGTTTCATCTTCAGGATCTGGCCTTCTAAAGAGCAGTCAGAGTTGATCTCCTCTAGGACTGACCAGTTTGATCACTTGCAATCCAAGGGACTCGCAGGAGTCTTCTCCAGCACCATAGTTCAAATGTCTCAATTCTTTGGCGCTCAGCCTTTCTTATGGTCCAACTTTCACAGCCATAAATTGCAACTGGGAAAACTCCAGGATGCTTTCCCTTACAATCTTTGTTCAAAGAGATGAAAGATTTCCCCTTAATTAAGATTTGGATGTTCAGAGAAAAGTTAGTGAGAAAGATTTATGAACAGGAAAAGAATACATATTCATATTTCTATAAGGCAATCAAGATGTTGATGTTAATATCAGGGCAATAGCTTTAATTGTATTTCAGCAAGCGAATAGCAATTAGGAAACAAATTATCTTGGGGAAGCATGTCTTACTCGGTTTTGCCCCGAAGCCAAGCTAAAACTAAACAAACTTCCTGAATCTTAATGCAAGAGATAAATATATCCTCCTCTGGTGTTTTCTGAAATATAAATAACTTATGTGGCTGACAATACCTACAAAGCCCAAATAGCAAATAGAGTAACTTCCTTTATAATGTGGAAAAACCTCTGTGTATTTTAGAAAGTAGACAACAAAATAATGAATGCATACCATGACCCATTTTTAAATAGGCAGTCATTTGATTCCACCCCGTAGTTTAAAGTGGGGATTAAAATTCAGTCAACGTGAATTGTCTTTCCTAAAATTTCATTTACTATAAAACAAAAACAAAATAAAACCTTAGAATGGAGTAGAGTAGAGTAGAGTAGAGTAGAGTAGAGTAGAGTAGAGTAGAGTAGAGTAGAGTAGAGTAGAGTAGAATAGAATAGAATAGAATAGAATAGAATAGAATAGAATAGAATAGAATAGAATAGAATAGAATAGAATAGAATAGAATAGAATAACAGAGTTGGAAGGGTCCTTGAAAGTCTTATAGTCCAATCTCTGCTTAGGCAGGAAACCCTACAGTACTTCAGACAAATGGATAGCCAACATCTTCTTTAAAACATACAGTGTTGGAGCTTTCACAACTTCTGGAGGCAAGTGGTTCCACTGATTAATTGTTCTAATTGTCAGGAAATTTCTCCTTGGTTCTAGGTTGCTTCTCTCCTTGATTAATTTCCACCCATTCCTTCTTGTCCTGTCCTTGGGTGCTTTGGAGAATAGCTTGCCTCTCTCCTCTTTGTGGCAGCCCCTGAGATATCGGAACACTGCTATCATGTCACTCCCTAGTCCTTCTTTTCATTAAATTAGATATTTATCTTCTTCCATTGGACAATTTAAAGTAATTAGCTATGCCACATCATGGTATTATTTCAGTGACTATATGAACTTTGATTGGCTTGGATTAGTGACCGATCTAGAAATGAGAAAAATCAACATAATCCAGAAAAGCACAGTCCTACCTCTATAGCCCAAGGAAAATACTTAAACTGAATATCTAAACCTAAAATATTTGGCACAGTGCAATGGGATATTATAGGGATTGTATTAGAAATGCTGCGTTACACACAGACACACACACACACTTATTTTTTTTAAAAAATAAATTTTATTATAAACAACAGTCAATTCAGGTTTAACTTAAAATGGGGGGGAGGGGGGAGAACTTCATCATGGAAATCAGAGTGCTAAAAATGAATATTTCCAAAATCAGAATTGTATATGTGTGTGCACATTTTTCCCCTCAGGAAAACATTTGACCTGAATATCTCGACAGGCAATATTTGGGGCTGTGCAGCCAGAAACTGTGAAATAGGAACCAATGACAGCTTAGCTATTGTCAAGTACCTGAGAGCAGAATCTGCCAGGAAAGCAAAGTCTCCCATGGAGATTTATTAATCCAGTAATGTCAAGTAATCAAAGGTTAGGGTTCGAAATCTTGGAAACCCCAAGTATATCTTTCATAACTTCAAATGGTAATTAAGCATAAGGTAATGTTCATATCTCTCTGATAGTTTCTAGACTGTTCATAATCGTCTAAAATTTCAAAGCCTGTGAATTTAATTCTCCATAGAGGGTTTAAACCGCGCAAAATAACATCCAGCTAACTACACCAAATAGACAACTTCATCTTCTGTCCTCTGCCCTCCCCTCCCCTCCCCACCTCTCCTCTCCCCTCTCCTCTCTTCCCTTCTTCTCATTTAATACTCAGCATGATGCCAGGCATTATTTTGCTTTTATTTAATCTATAGATTATAATCTAAACACTTTTTAAGTAACCTAAATAATAAACTGTCTATTTAAGACCAAGTGAATGTGCATTTAGTTCTATACACTTTTGCTTGTCACTCAAGAAGAAACATTCAAGTGCTCAGCTATAAGTGCACCAATTTCAGAATAATACTATTAAAGGGCTGTTATATTTATATAGAAATCTTGAGTACTGATGATTTTTGAGATGAGTAGCATTCACTATTGTGAATAGAATATTTGTAAATTCATGTTATGCTGTAATGAAAGTAAATATTACTCATTTTAGTTTAGATTTTTCTTTTCTTCCAGAAGTGGCAGTGAAATTGCAGCCATATCCCAGATTAGAACAAAGAACACTTTTAAAATACCAGATCTTAATTAGGCACTCTTATTTTAATAAAATTAAATATAAGACATCTTTAAGGAATGTAACTATGTGTACATGAAAAAGGATGGTAACTACTCAAGCACTCTACATCACTGTTTAATCACGTAATTTCCTACATTTTCATCTATTAGTATGGTGTATTTTCAAACTAGGATGAAAGGTTAATTTTATTTTATGTATTCATCATGCTGGCATGCATATCCTTTAAATTATAATGCCCCAGGGCTTTTCTCATCTTTTTTTTAAATTGACTGATTATGTATCTTGGAAATTTATTTTATTATATCTGCAACACTGTAGTGGATCCTAAAGGTAAAATATCCTTCAAATCCAGCTCCATTTCCCATGATTTTACACTATGTATACATCCATGTAGTTTTATTGGAAATAACAGGGAAATGGTATGAAATTGGATTTCGCTTGGTTATTTCTTCAACAACCCAGAGTAGTAAACGATCTTGGCATTTTTGAGTGGTCTCCCATTAAAATGCGATCATCAACTTCTGAAATTATCAAAATCAATATTTTGTATGGCTTTTCAAAGAACTTTTTTATGTTCTTACTGTACAGTGCCCAGAGTCACTCTGAGAGTACATGCATACTCTGTTTCCCTAGACCTCCCTGGATAATAAGCCCAATCGGGCTTTTGAGTGCATGCACTAAAATAAGCCCTCCCTGAAAATATTGCAACACAGCATGAGCCACGAGGTGACCACACTCGCCGCCTCCTGCACCTCAAAATCAATAAGAGCCAAGTGCTTATTTCAGGGCTCAAAAGAAAATAAGACCTTGTCTTATTTTCAGGGAAACATGGTACATCCATGCTGCTAATATTAGTGATGTGTTACTGATACAGTCTTTCTCTTTTCTATGGTATGCAAACTGAATCTCCCTGCTGCTTAATTGGGACTAGAATAGCCACACAAATGCATTTTAAGAAGCCCAAACAAAGCCTGGTTAACTCATCCATCTTCATTTAAAAAAATAAAAACAGCCCTTCAGTGTGATGCATTATACGGAGATTAGTGATGTAACTAATGCTATCAATACAGGCTATTATCCCCATTTCCCCATAATTGCTATTACTGGGGTAAGAAGTAGAGCTTTTTAATCATTCACCTTCAATGTGATAGGCCATAAATCATTCTCCAATTAATTTTCAAAGGAGAAGAAAGTCTCATGGAGTAGGGTATCAGGGTTTTGGCACACACTTTTCTCACAAAGATACCTGGGGTAGGTGTACATTTCCTAATCATTGAATACCATCTCCCTACAGCTCTGCTGGCTTCTTGGCTTCCAACTCAAAGACCTCAAAGAAGGAAAATTTACCATGGCCCCTTTCCAAAAAGACAGTTGTGGGCCACCAAGCACAATAGACATGTAACAAGCCAAACCAAAACAATAATGCCAACACACATTGTCAACTGAGAACAACAGAATAAACTCTAATTTGACATAGAATTCAAGGATTCACAGTTTTTCGTTGAAAATAACCCTACTTGGATGTCCTTCAGAATTCAGCACCGAACACTTCTGTAAGATCTGGACTAGTCATCTAGAGGGTGCCAAAATGGGAGAGGACTGTTCCTGGTTGTGGCATATGAAATTGAAAAAATAACTATGAATGATCACTTTTCCAACATCCTTATACTTTAAATCATTAAAAGTAACTTAAATTGGGTTTTCAGAAGTACTAAGCTACTTAACTTTCTGAATATTATATTACTCAATCAAAACATTATTTTCTTTGTAAATAAGGAGCAGAGGAAGGAATTCTAAGTTTTATGCCCTCTCTCCTAAGAACAATGGGGTGGAATTTCTTAGACAATCAATTGCAAGAAAAATTCCAGAAATAGTTAATTAAGAAAGATCTGAATAGGAAAGTTAAGTGAGAAATAGTAAAATGGAATTGAGCCACAGATCCAGATGTTTCCAGTGGAAAAATACAACCAAGCCAGAGAATAGCATCTGTCTCTCACCAAGCAGAGCTCAAAATATGGCCACATCTGTTCACTTAATTAAGGGAAGAGTGCCAAATGGGACAGAATAAATGTCTATGGTTAAAGGATATATTAGCCAGTAATACACATATGCAGACAACAGATAACGGCTTGCTATCCCCCAGATACATAGGCAGGTGATGTAATTGCATGTTATTATGATTAAGACACAAATCTCTTATTCTTAGAAATGTGTTTCTAAAGTATTTCTTGTGTTTTCTCCTGGGGATGTAGTGCACCAGTTAGAGGGGTTGCGGAGAAACCTGAATATTTTGCAACAGTGAGTGATTGCAAAATAAGTAGGCTTTTGGCCTTGGAGGATGCTAAATACTAGTTATGGCACACTTTGGTCAGATGACAGAATGAGTTCAAGAAAATCTCAGAGACAACATTGTAAAATAAGGAGCAAAAACACCCATTACAAATTCACAGCATGTTTGCAATTGAAAATATGGCTGCTAGGGATTCTGTTTTATTTTCCATCCATTTGTATTGCTCATTATGGAATTTTATAATTGGCTGATCTAACTTGTCTTCACTAAACAATCATGAAGACAGATAGTTGATGTTCTACCAGCATCAGTTTTAGGTTATTTGTGTCAGTGCCCTCAATTTCCCCTCTCAATTTGATCAAAGTAAACTTGATTTAGAAAATGTTTCAATTGAAAAGTTATTTTTGTTCGTGTTCATGAGTGGAGTGTGATGTCCTTTTTTTAACACAGCTATAAGAATGCCAGGAATTGTGTGGAAAGTTATTTGACCATCATACGTTCAGTGTTTTATGTCCTCTTTGGTTTATTGAGATTCTCAGTCATCTGGATCATGGTCAGGGATGGCTCCCAGCAGGCACTACTGCTGGTTTGCTCATGGTCATTGTGTGCTTTATGCATGCTGCACGCGCATGCACAATGCAATAAAACACTTTCTGCACATGTACAGAAGGGAAAAACAAGATGGTGGCACCTATGGCACTGCCCAGAGAACCGGTTCAGGAGCATGGCAGGGCTGGGTCACTGCCGGTTCCAGCAACCCAGTCCGCCAAACCGCTACCAGTTCAGATGATAGGAACCCACCATTGGTCATGCTTGTCCCCGAGTCCTTCAGGATTGGGTGGCCTATAAATTTAATAAATCCAATCCAATCCAAATCCAAAATTGCTTTTTCAAGAGTCAACTGGAACTTTCTTGTTCTTTCTTTGAAGATGTTTTGCTTCTCTTCCAAGTAGCTTCTCCAGCTCTGACCATCCAGTCAGAGCTGAAGAAGTTTCTTGGATGAGAAGCAAAACATCTTCAAAGAAAGAACAAGAAAATCCAGTTGCCTCTTGAAAAAGCACCTTTGAGAATATACTCTTTGGCTTCCTAAGTTCCACACTTCATGAGAAGACACCATGGAGAGATATTAATTGGTGCCTCTCATGGGACATCATGATGAGTACTTTCAATTCCCCTTCTGCTATCTCTCTCCCATAATCACTCTACAACTTCCTCCTGCCTATTGCGTATGGCAGAGAGCAGAGGTGGGTTCCTACCAGTTTGCACCTATTCAGTAGAATCGGTTCATCAAATCTACCGAACCGGTTAGAAGAGGTTCCACCAGTGGACCCAGAAAGCAGGCCACACCTACAGAAGAGGTTCCAAAATTTTTTGAAACCCACCACTGGCAGAGAGGCACCTAAAGAAGCATGGCTGACTTAGCCGCATGGCAGTCCTGAACTGCTGGAGGTGACTACTATACAATTCATGAATTGCAAAAATAACAAAGAAGTCCTAGACCAAACTTCACTAAACTATCACTTGAAGCCAAGATTGCAAAACAGAGGCTGTCATACTTTGGTCATGTCATGAGAGCTGACTCACTTGAAAAGTCAATCATGATAGGAGTGATCAGCAGAAAAAGGAGAAGGGGCCACACTAGTAGCCACTGGCTAGACACTATAAAACATGACATTGGGATGATCTGAAGGAGACAGTGTAAGACAGAGGGGGGAAAGTGAGTACTGACCCATAGAGTGGACGGTCGGACACAACTGAATGGCTAACAATACCAATGGTAGGTACTTTCCCCCCTGTCTTTAAGGTCATTCCTGTACACCTGGGACACTTGTCTGAGTTGACCTAATTGTGAGAGCAATTACAGAATCCAGATAACCAGGTTGCATTCCTATTCTGTACTCTGGCAAAGAAGAGTATTCATCCCACCTTTAATGTGCAAGTTTTTAAATCAAGTGTTTGAAATTCCTGATGGATTCTTAAAGAAATGTTGAATCCCTATTAACCTGTTACATACATTTCTGCAAAACTGTTGATGCACCCCGGAATTGCTTGAAGACAAAAACTAGCAACTTAACCCTTTTGGTTCAACGCATTTTTTAAAATGTATCTGGTAACTATAATTCTCTCTCTGGAGTTGTCTCCTACTTTGTCTTCCACCTCCCATCTTTAACAAAGCTGTCAATGATGGGAATTGACCTCTGCATCCCTCATTTAAAAGCTTTTTGGATCTATCAAAAGCTACTTTCACCCCGTTTCATTGTCAGAGGCAACAAATGTCTTTCTCTCCAAAGCCTCCCCTTATGCTAGTAATCCTCCCAAGACATTTTTTTATTGCAATAATGGCAGCCAGGGATTATTATTTTTTTTAAAAAAGTTTCTTTTTCTCCTCTCTATCTTTCCTTTTTTTCTACCTTCTGGTCCTTTAACCTTCTTATGGACTGACATACTTATTGCTGGGTCATTCTCATCATCTCCTCAGAAAGCTAGTGCATTATTGCCAAAAATCTCTTTAGAAGCTGGAGAAGAAAAAGGCTGTGAGAAATGACTAGAATCGGAGTAGTTGACTTGTCTTAATGAATACATATGTTGTTGTTGAGTTGCTTTGTTTATCTGTGTGTTCGATGGATAGTTTTAAAGCACACTTTTTTGTCATTGTTGCTAATACTTTTAATATTTACAATTCCTGGAATTTGACCATGGATCTATTCAAACAATTAAGACCATAGGTGAAATTCAAATGCTCAGTCTTTCATAAAAGATAACTAATCTAACAAATTTTGTAAGAAGCTGTGGCCTTCCTGTCTCTTGCATAACAGGAGAACAAGTAAAAAAAAAAAAAGAGCTGACCAAAGAATTAAGGATATAGAAGCACAAAATGATATAGCTGTCCTTAGTAAAGTGGGTAACTTGAAATGGCTGAGCAAATGCAAACGGACTTTTCAAGTAGACAGCTATTTGAAGTTACACCTGCCAAAACATCTTAGGGAGATATTTATGTGAGCGAGATTCGAACAGTTTGACACAATGGACAGATATGGGAGATTCCATTCTATACCCTACAATGCATTTGCGGAGCGGCAGAGGTAGAAGGCCTGGCTCACATCCTATTTGATTGTTGCTTGTATAAGGGGGTGAGAGACAGTTACCTTGGTCCCTATACCAAATGAAGGACCAATTGGGATCCCCATATCAACTTACTTTATGTGCAGCTAGAACCTGAAAATAACATTGAACACAGGACAGAACTTAAATAAAATGGTTCAGTTGTGATCTGCATATGCGGGACTGATTGGGGTAGATTGTAAGGGTAACACGAAAATATAATTTTATGTCATTCTATTCAATTTTACATATTTATGTATTAACTTATATTGTATCTTATGATATAACTATTGTATTTTTCCCTACTCTTATTTTAAATTGTCCGTATAGGATTTTATTGGTGATATGTGTTTGAACCTTGTGCTTTGATATGGCCTATAGGCCTATCAATAAAGCTTATTATTATAATTATAAAAGATAACCAGAGGATTTTGGATTAATTATGCGGTCATTTAGCCAAGAAAATTCAAAGGCCCATGGACAGAGCAAATGGGAGAAAGACCAACACCCAAACACAAGACGCACAGATAAAGGAGAAAGGGATAGATCCTGTCAGAGAAAGGGAGTGTTCTTTCATCTGCATTTAAATAATGGTGAAGGATTTGATCCCACTATATAATAGCAAAATATACAGAGAGATTTTCTCATTAAAATGTTATGTTTTCATTTTAAACCCTCATCTTCAGTTCCAGTTCATATTTTTCTAGTAGATACTGCTCCTCCCTTTTGAGGTGTGTGTGTGTGTAGGGAGGGGGGCATAACCATTTCACCTAAAGTGTTAGAATAATTTCTTTAATTTCTTTATATCTACAGCTCTTCAGTATGAAAAAATGCAATAATAATGTATGATATAATAAGCAATTCATGACATTGAACTCAGCTGCCAACTCTTTATCTACTAGAAGCCCAGTTCATTAAGCAACAAGGAATAATCATGATAAGTAAGAGGCACGGAGCAGGTTTGTATCCACTATTTACCCACCCACTTGGCAAACTTATGATGAAACAATATGGTCTGAAAATAACTGACTTACATTAATCATCACAATACCCTTCTAACTCAACAATTCTATTGCTGTAAACAGATTTACAAAGTCACCACTTAACACATTATATTTTACAATATACGATCAAGTCTACATAGGCCATGATTTATCACTCCTAAGTATACAACCAATTTACCTATACAAAGCATATGTCCTATTGATATTGATTTAGAGCCAATGGCTTCAGCATGGATTTGCAACACACATGCAGCTTTATTTGCGTGTTGGCGTATGCAGGCATGTCTGAGTGGTCTATAAATGCTGATTAACCAACAATTACAGTGACTTATGCAGAGACTAGCTAACCAACTGTGCATTTGAAAGGTCATTAACTCAAATGCTAATTCAATCAATACTTTATTAAATAAAATATTAAAATGTAAATTAATTTCCGGTATCCTCATTGATTGCTCTATGTCAGCACATTTAAAAAGCTAAATTAAATCTTTGCATCTTAAGAAAATCAGTGCCTCACAGCATTCTTTAAAATGCCTTAATGATAATATTTACACATTATTTCAAATATTTTGCATTAAAAACCTGAAGAATTTATATATATATATATATATATATATATATATATATATATATATATATATATATATATATATATATATATATATATATATATATATATATATATATATATATATATATATATATATATATATATATATATATATATTGAAACACACATAGACACATATGTGGGGGTCTATCATATTCAAATCTATGGCAAACTCTTATATGAAGTCCTATGGTGGGTCACTCCTTACTAGAACAGATTAATCCAATAATTGACAGAAATATTTTCTTACATTTTGCTCTTTGGGGTATCAAGCTTTTTGCAAATGGAACCTGCAAATATGTTAGGGTAAGAGGGCAGATTGAGTTGGAGGGCAAGGTTAAACATGTCATCAGTTTGGAATCATTGCGTAGTCACAAGAGACTCAAGTCCAGCCCCTCATGAATTCCATTGGCCTTTATCTAATTACCAATTGGACCAGTAGTGGGTGGCCAATTTTTTGACTACCGATTGTGGTGCACTCCTGCATGACCCTTTATGCACAAAAGCATCTGGGTGGGTGGGCGGAGCCTCCTGCCACTACTACTACTGGTTCGCCAAATCCAAAATGAACCGGGAGCAACCTACCTCTGAACTGGACCCTTACTTGTTCAGATTCTTGTGTATAGGTAAAGGTGCCTAGGTGACAAGAATAAATTCTTAGCGCTTTGAACTCAACTCCTGTTCCTGATTATTTGTTCCTAATATTTAGATTACAACATTCTTTAGTTACAATATGGTTGAAAGGAGTTGTAATCTAATACTACTAGCGGCCTCCAGGTTGTGCAAATTATTTTCTAATTACATAGAACAATACAGTCTAATTATTTGGATTCAATAGAAGGAAGCATCCTATATTTGCTCCACGTTGGGAGACTTACTTTTGGAAATGATGTTTAACACCTGCAATATTATATTTCTGAAGCATTGTAAGAAATTAGAATTTCTGCTTCCATCTTTTCAACGAATAGCATGCTATTGCCACCCTTAACCGAGCTCACTAGGGCTCACTCTCACAAGGGTATTGTTCCAAGCACAATGATGCAAAGAAGGAAATGTACCATACAGTCAACACATTGATATTTATAAGCAGATCAATGCAGTCTTTCCTATGTATCCAAAGTTAGAGACACAGAAGCATCTGTTGTACCACTAGGCGGGAACAAGACCAGGATGGAAGCAGGAGCAACATGACAACTATCTGTCTATATCGTAAAGAATGACTCTCAGAAGCAACAGTCAGTCCCAAGCTAGTGAGAATAATTAAGTTAGCAAGCAAGAAAATGTGCTTTCTCTGGAACAGAAAGCATCTGGAGGTATGCACAGTTCCTATTTTCCATGTGTGCTGAAAGTCCTTTAAGACCTGGCCTGTTCTCAGACTAGAGTTAGGTTGCTTACTGAGGTCCTACTGAATATTTTTAATATTATTGTTGCTATTTTGTTGTCCAGGAGATTGTTTTTATTTTGTGCTTTTATTTGAAATATTGTAAGCTACCCAGAGTCTTTTTGGAGTTAAAAAGTCTTTAAAAATAAATGAATAAATACCTAAACATAGATCAAGTACCTTACAAAGATATATCATGTTTTCCCAAAAATAAGACAGGGTCTTATTTACTTTTCACCCTGAAAATAGGTGCTTGGCCTTATTTTGGGGGGGAATCTTATTATTTTTGAGGTGCAGGAGACAGTGAGCATGCTCATCTCATGGCTGCTGCGGTGTTGCAATATTTTCGGGGAGGGCTTATTTCCAGAGGAGGACTTATTTTAGTGCATGCACTCAAAAGCCCGGTTGGGCTTATTATCCAGGAGGTCTTTTTTTTTGGGGGGGAAACAGGGTATTGGGAGAACAGACAAATGTCTCCTGATTCAAAAAAGAAGAGATGGGAAGTAAAGCCTAAAATTTAAAGCTTGGAACATAAACCTATTCACATAGGCTTCAATTTTTTTCTGGTTAAATTTTCTGTGCATGCTATGTTGTAATCTCATTCTTATTTGTAATAAATAAATTAATCCAGCCAAATTAGAATGTAGTAGCTTTTTCATACTGGCTCTTTAAACTGCCTGAGTACCATACATGAATTAGCTAGAAATAAAGATGGCTTAATAACTCCCTTTTAGGATTTCAACCTCTTGGTAAAGATAATCGGGTAATATTCTATCTGGATTGTATTCATGGTGGCCTTTAAAGAAATAGTCCCCCACTTCTTTACCCCTGTCTTTCATGCAAGGATTAATAATTTTGTGGGTCTTTTGAGGATAACTTTGGTTTGATAGGTAAGAGCCAAGATGGCACAATGGTTAGAATGCAGTGCTGCAGAGTACTTCTGCTGACTGCTGGCTGCCTACAATTTGGCAGATCAAATCTCACCAGCTCAAGGCTGACTCAGCCTTCCATCTTTCTGTGGTTAGTAAAATGAGGACCCAGATTGTTGGGGCAATATGCTGACTCTGTAAACTGCTTACAGAGGGCTGTGAAAGCACTGGGAAGGGGTATATAAGTCTAAGTACTATTGCTACTGCTCACTTCAGCAGCACATATACTAAAATTGGAACAATACAGAGAAGACTTGCAAGGCCCTGAGCAAGGATGACATGCAAATTCGTGAAGCGTTCCATATTTTTTTCCTAAAAAACTGGCCTCTATGCAGCTGAATTTACAACCTAAATGCTGGAGATGTGATTGTGTTGATGCTACATATTACCATATATGGTAGACTTGTAAAAAGGTTAAAGCATTTTGAATAAAAATACGGTGGATTATGCAAAATGTTCTTTAAAAAGGATAAAGTTTACCCCTCAGTTATTCCTGTTAGGTATTCCTGTTGAAACTTGATTTTGCATTTAATAACAGCAGCAAGACTGTTGGTGGCGCAATACTGGAAGAAGGAAGATTTGCCTACTATTCAAGAACGGACATTAAAAGTTACAAACTTAGCAGAGATGGCTAAAATATCAGCATATCTCAAAGACCATTCAAATGAGAAATATAAACTGGAGTGGAAAAGATGGATTGACTATATTCAAAATAAATATGGGACTAAGAAATTCCAGATAGTTTATGACTGAAGAAGCAAGGAATGAGTTAGAGTTAACTCTGTTTAGAGTTAGCCTAACAAAAGAGGAGTTAAAGCTCAAATGAAATATGATACTAACTTTTTTTAAAGTTTATTTTAGAACACCTTTGTTAAAGATTTATACCCTGTATTTGTTCTGGGAAGTCGGGGGGGGGGGAATGTTGGGCGGGGTTGGGTTGGAGGGGAGGTAAATATTTGCAAAAGCCTTTTTTTTCCTCAAAAATTTTCAATTAAAAAAACAGTCTAAGTGCTATTGCTATTGTTAATATGATCTCTCTTCTATTGGCTTCTTTGCATTTGATAGAACACTGATAGAGAAGAAAAAGAGAAAGGAAGGGAGGGAGGGAGAGAGAGAGAGAAAGGAGGGGGGGAGAAAGAAAGGAAGGGGAGAGAGAGAAAGTGAGAGAAGGAGAAAATATTTGATTACTACTATTTTTCCTGTGAGAACATGGAATAGGAAAGATGAAAGTGGAAAATCTATTATCAATTTCACCAGAGAAAGATGAGGAGAGTCTACCATCTCATCCTTAAAGCAATGAGCGTATAAGCAAACAAACAACATTTACGTTGCTCTATTACTGATTTTTGAAAAAGTAACATGAAGCTGGCACAGATGCTGGAAGGAGATGTCACATATTCAGTTTGTCTTTACACATCTTAAAATCCTTTCTCTGATTTTAATGGGGGGGGATTGTGTATCTTTTGGTTTCAGAGACATTTTCAGCCTAAGATTTAAGAAATCCCATATTATTATTTTTTACATTTTTATACAAAGCTAAATTTCTCATTGTTTGATTCATTTTAGGATCATTCTTCTGCATATAGCTTTTTACCTTGGAATTGCTGCCACTCTTTCGATGCCTAGTTAATTCTGATTTACCTTCCTAGGATGCATTAAACTACATTCATGTGTTCCTATGTGACAGTGACTTCAAAAACTGTTTTATCGGTTGCTAACACTGAGCAGGAGAGACAGAAAAACAAACCATGACAGTAACAAACATTACCTTTTTATACTTGTATATATTGCAACTTTCAATGGAAAAGCTAAGCCTTTCCTTTGTGGTGGTGTGATTGGTGAATCTATTTAGCAAATTACCCTTTCTTATTTTTCTCCCATTAATGTCTTTAAATGGGATGGGGTGACTCACTGGCTAAGACGCTGAGCTTGTTGAAAGGTTGGCAGTTTGGCAGTTCAAATCCCTAGTACCAAGTAACGGAGTGAGCTCCCATTATTTGTCCCAGTTTCTGCCAACCTAGCAGTTCGAAAGCACATTAAAATGTAAGTAGTAAAATAGGGACCACTTTGGTGGGAAGGTGACAGCATTCCATGCACCTTTATCATTTAATTATGCCAGCCACATGACCATTGATATGTCTTCAGACAGCGCTGGCTCTTCGGCTTTGAAATGGAGATAAACACCGCCCTCTAAAGTTAGGAATGACTAGCACATATGTGCAAGGGGAACCTTTACCTTTACCTATTTATGTGGAAAAGTTGTGCATTTGTTTCGGAATTATAAATAACTTTGCAAACTTTCCTCCTCCTCCTCCTCCTCCTCCCACATATTCAGCAAAGTTTGTTTAGAGAACCATGATCTTTTAGTAACTGCACATTGCAGGTTTGATTAGCTTTCAAAGGCAAAGTCCTCCTTCAAAGGCATTTTATAATATCTTGCTTTTGTAGTGGTCAAGGACTTGCTAAAACTGTAATTAAGTATTTGAAGGACACACTTGAAATATAGCAAAGGACATGGAAAATAATCAGCCAGTACATTCTTTTCAGGCATTTGGTCCGCATCAAATTCACAGATGGGTTATGGGCTGCTCAGGGCAGCCACTCGGGATGTGTGGGTGAATATAGTAAAGAAGGCTATTGAAGGCTATCTTTTTTTTCTGGCCTCAGCTGGAGATGAAGTCAAAGAGAAACATTTGACCTTGTTGGATTGATATACTGCAAAATCAAAAGCAGGATTCCATTACAATTTGGCTCAATGCAGCTGAAATCTGAATCATTAATAAAGCAGAAATCCCAGTCAAGTGGAAGATTCCAGTCCTTGTTATTGAAGAAGATATAGATTCTTTGCTATGAAGATACCACATGCAGCTCCATTATTGACCACATACATTAGTTGGCCAGCTACAAATGATTTCTAACACATGACTGAGATTTTGCAATGATCCCCTTCGCACCATGAGGCAGGAGTGAGATGTGGCAGTGATTCTTAGCCATGCAAAAAAGGGAGATGAGATGCACAGTTCTGATTGTTTGAAAGATTCAATATTGACCCTTTTCTTACTTAGTAGAATGTAGTAATGTAATGTTTTCACACTTCCTAGGCCATTTCTCTACCTTGATTAGCATTTTGGAATGTAGTTGAGAGGTCTGCAGATATACACACACACACACATGTACATTTTGTGTATGGATATGCATTTAGAGTATATGCAGTGTTCCTGCAGATTTTTTTAAAATCCACAGATTGTTTTCAATATTGAATAGGAGGAAATATGAATATAAACAAAGGTCCATAAGATGCACATCACACTGGAAGCTACACATGTTAACTTGTCCAAATAATTCTACTGATTTATGTTGATTATAGGTAGTTCTCAACTTACAACCATTTCTTTATTGAGCTTTCCAAATTTCAGCAGTGAAAGTGTCTTGCAACCATGATAGCTGTGGCACGACAAAACCGCGCTCGACTAAAGCGCGCCCGATTAAACCGCGTCGCTGACATCATCAACAGGGCGACAACAGCGAGCGCGGAGAAAGAAGGGCGCTTTAAATAGTGAAAGCAAGCCGATTCAACTTAAGGTAAGGGTTAGGTTTAGGGTTAGCTTTAGGGTTAGCTTTAGGGTTAGGTTAAGGGTTAGGGTTAGGTTTAGGGTTACGTTAAGGGTTAGGGTTAGGGTTAGGATTAGGTTTAGGGTTAGGTTAAGGGTTAGGTTAAGGGTTAGGTTTAGGGTTAGGTTTAGGGTTAGGTTAAGGGTTAGGTTTAGGGTTAGGGTTAGGTTTAGGATTAGGTTTAGGGGGGTTAGGTTTAGGTTTAGGGGTTAATTTTAGGTTTAGCGTTTACAGCGTGCTTCTGTCTCCACGCTGTTGTCGCCCTGTGATGACGTCAGCTACGCGGTTTTGTCGAGCGCGCTTTAGTCACACGTGGTTTTGTGGTGGAACCATGATAGCATTCCCGTAGTCACATGTTCAGAATTTGCCACTCAGTTTCCATCCTAAATTTATGATAATTGCTGAGTCCTTGGGGTTCCCGAGGTCCTCTGGAAAGCAGAATCAATGAGGAAGGCTAGATTTACTTATAACACCTTGCTTAGCCCCAATTGTGGTTGTAAAATGAGGAGTACCTGCAGAAGTAAGATAAAGGTTTGTATCTTGAATAAAGTCAACCTATTCTCCAGAGCACCTGAGGACAGGGCAAGAAACAATAGATGGAAAGTAATCAAGGAGAGAACCAACCTAGTAAAAGGAGAAATTTCCTGACAATGAGTGGAACAACCAAGTCAAACTCCAAAGACTGTCCAGTGCAACTAAGATGAAGGCCATGAAAAAATTATTGAACTAGTATTGTACCAGCAACTTTACAAAGCTCAAGATGCTTCCTAAACAATCATACCTGCTCAAGCACAGTTGGTTTAACTGGGTCTGATTCCTTTAATGGTTTCTCCTGTCTAGCTCTACCAGTGCTACCTATTTTTCAGTTTAGTGTAGCAGCTACACTTCTCTGATTGTTCACACTCCTTATTTAGATGCCAGTATTTTCAAGACGTGCAGACACCAAAATGTCTGAGAATAACATTTTTCACATTTATAAGATTCCAAGTAATAAAACTCTTTTTAAAAAAAGTAAAGTCATGCAGTACTGTATTACACAACAAACTCCAAATTATATGTGGATAAAGTTTCATTTTGTCCTTCTCTGGGATTTTCAGTGCCTCTTTCTATGAATGATTAAGGCAGGAAGAAAATAATTGCCTCAGAGCTGAATGCAGCTGTTATTTATGCCACATTATTTTTAAGTTGGATGAGTATAATGCTCTTCACCACCTCACAGTAAATTACAGCTGCTAAAAAATATGTTATCCAAGGACACATACAGAAGCATATTGACATACATTTGAATGAGAATGGAATTTAATTGGCAGCTCATGAAATTTATAAATATCCGGGGTGGGGAACTTTCAGTCCTTAGGCCACCCATGAAAAATCATTTCTTGTGGGTGGGACAATCTCTAGCAATGCCCCCCCCCAAATGAATCTAACAAAGGAAGGAAACAAAGAAGAAAGATTGAAAAAAGGAGGGAATTTCTAGCTGAATTTCTAGCAGTTTTCTTAGGATCTTCTGAGGAAATGTCCATGGTTCTTTGAGAAATGAGAAACAAATCCAATACATAGATTCGTAACTGCGTACACAAATATTCAGAATAACAGAATAACAGAGTTGGAAGAGACCTTGGAGGTTGTCTAGTCCAAATCCCTGATCAAGCAGAAGACCCTAAACCATTTCAGACAAATGATGGTCAAAATCTCTTCTTTAAAACTTCCATGATGGAACACCCACATCTTCTGAAGACAAGCTCACTGTCAGGAAATTTCTCCTTTCTTCTAGGTTGATTCTTTCCTTGGTTAGTTTCCATCCATTGCTTTTTGTCCCGCCTTCAGGTGCTTTGGAGAATAGGTTGGAGAATAGTCTTCTTTGTGTCAGCCCCTTAGATATTGGATCATTGCTATTATATAACCCTAGTCCTTCTTTTCATTAAACTGTTTCCTTTCCATTTCTAAAAAAATGGTAGGCCCAGCTAAATGATTTGAATTGATCAACACTTGAATTCTGAACAAAATTTCAGAATTCAGCATTAGATCAGAAAGTTAGGGAGGCGAGGAAAAGAAAAATGAAAGAAGAAAGGGAAGGAAAAAGAAAATGTTTGGAAAGAAAGCAATTTCAAATTAGTTCCAGGAGATAGACTTAACTCAAAGAGGGAAACATGTCTTCTAACAAAGAGACTGTGTGTGTGTGTGTGTGTGTGTGTGTGTGTGTGTGTGTGTGTGTAAAAAGAGGGAGGGAGGGAGGGAGGGAGGGAGGGAGAGAGAGAGAGAGAGAGAGAGAGAGAGAGAGAGAGAGAGAGAGAGAGAATATTCAGGTTAAGGATGACTGTGAATGGTATCTTCTCCATCTTCCAAATTCAGACTCTATTAAAATGTGAATAAATAAAACTAATTTCACCATTTTGGGATCTTTTAACACCATCAATCTAGTCTAAAATAATCATGTACTTATTTATACAGCTTTGATATCCAATATACAAAAACATATTTTAATTGTCCCAAATCATTACAAAAAAAACAACAAAAGACTTAGTGTGGGCTTCTAGAGTTTGTGTCCATTTATGCATATGATAGAAGTAATTAACAGCATACATCTTGAATATGGAAAAAACAATGTGTGATTATTAGTCTTATCAGTATTGAGCAGGAAAACCACAAGATTTAATCTAAAATGAAGTGTTGAGATTACCTGAATCCCCCAGACATTATCTTTATATAGATCTTTTGTGTACATAATCCTGTTCTTAGACTAAGATCTATTAAATTTTAAAGAAGGATTTAGAGTGCCAATGGGATTTTTGGTTTTTGAAGAGAGAAAAGAGAACAAAATATACCCCTTTAATATTATTAGAAATGTGATTAAAAGTGTGTGTCTGTGTGTAAAGGTTCTCCTTGCACATATGTGCTAGTCATTCCTGACTCTACAGGACAGTGCTCATCTCCATTTCAAATCCCAAGAGCCAGCACTGTCCGAAGACGTCTCCATGGTCATGTGGTGGGCATGACTAAGCACCGAAGGTGCAGAGAACGCTGTTACTTTCCCACCAAAGGTGGTTCCTATTTTTCTTCTTGCATTTTTACATGCTTTCGAACTGCTAGGTTGGCAGAAGCTGGGACAAGTAATGGGAACTCACTCAGTTACACAGCACTAGGAATTCGAACCACCAAACTGCTGACCTTTCTGATTGACAAGCTCAGCATCTTAGCCACTTAGCCACTGTGTCCCTATATACATATTTACATACATACATACATACATACATACATACATACATACATACATACATACATACATTTCTAACACTATGTCTAATACCTATTTTAATAGAAGGGGAAAAACAACAATTTTCAGAAAATCCAGTGTGGTATGGCTTTATCATGCTAAGTTTAGCAATATGTGTGTGTGTGTGTGTGTGTGTGTGTGTGTGTGTGTGTGTGTGTGTGTGTGTGTTGCATTTGTGCTGATAAATAAATAAAGGGAGACTAGTATAGATATATTTCAAGCTATTTAGCTCTCATTAGTTAGCCATACCCTTACTGGGATTTGAACCTGTGCTGTATTACATATTAGGCAGTTGAGTTAGCCACTAAGCCACAGGTTCCCCTCCTGTAGATAGATATTTTTTTCCCTTAAAACCTGGAAATTGGATTTCATTCTGTAGAAAAATATCCAGAGAGAAATAGCAGCAAAGTCAATGCGTTGGCTGACCTACATTGAACTTGGAAAACTAAGGAGGATCAGATAGATATGTTTAGTCTTTGAATGCAAGGCTGCCAGTTATCCCAGAACTGCAGGTGAGAAGGAAGAAGAGGTGGATAGAGTAACACCAAACTGAATTGCTGACATGAAAATTATCTGCATCCATGCAGTCACTGGGAATTTAGCTTGATATATACAATAGACAAAGAATTTGGGCCCATATTCTAGAGATAGTAGGTAGACCTCTGTGGCATTGTATATGGGGAATTAAATATACTTTGCATGGGAACATCCACTGATGCAAAATTCTGTGTCAACAGTTGTCTAGAAAAGGAACATATAACTACCTTTTAAAACATATTGACTGGTTTAGGAAAAGTACATTTGGTAAAGATTCAAGAGAGGTTATTCTCGATGGCTTGACCAGACTTTGCACTTCATGACAAAGAAGGCCAAACTACATCTATCTCTATTATTCTATCATCAGAAGGCAAACATATTTGGGTGTTACCATACAAGCAGGATTCTAACTATTCATTGAGGGATATTGCTTACATTCTTTGGTTTTTTATTCATTATTAGCTGATAACCCGGCACTGCCCGGATATTTATTTATCCCAACCCTTGCCGCAATTTCTAATGTTGGATTTTCCCCCTTACCAGAAGGAGCTCCCTTGTGGAGTACTGTGAAGCTGTTACCATGGCAACTCCACAGCACTGTACAGTAGAAGCCATTTTAAGGCAGTATGGAAGAAGCCATTTTAAGATGCAACTGGCTGTATCTTAACAGAACACACACCCTGAGGGATATTAGGAGTATCTTACCCCCACAGTATTTGTTTCCAGAGAGTAAGTAAGCTGTATACCAAGTTTGGTTGAAATTGCTAGAGGTGTTCCAGAGTTATACTGGAACACACACACACACACCCATTTATTTTATTTTATTTTACTTTATTGTGTGTGTGTGTGTGTGTGTGTGTGTGTGTGTGTGTGTGTTAAAAGGCAAACATGACTTTTGCTGGATTATCTACTACACATTTTTTTTCTTTTTAACTAGCATGCAAAACTACAAGCATCTTGGTAGTGAATAATCTATCTATCTATCATCTACCTATCATCTATCGGTATCCTATCTTTATTATTTTTACAAATAACTCAAGGCAAACATATACAACACACCTTCCTCCTTCGATTTTCCCCACAAAAATAACTCTGTGACTATATATTAAAATAGAGCACTATAAATTTGAATCATGCTTGGATAATCGTAGAATGAGACATTTGAATCTGAGATTTAAATATCTTTCGATAAATGCTATAAAAGGTTCTATTATGCAGGCCAGTGAATGGAAAATATTGTTTCCATACTGGACCCATAAGATTGTGCCTATTCATTTAAGACTGATTGTCTTTCTTCAAGGAAAAACCAAGGAACAAAAAGTAAAAGTGAGAATGCATAAGATTTCCCCCCCCCCCCACTCATGTTCAGATACATTTTGTAAAGTATACTAAGAATACTGGCATAAAAAAAGACATTCAGAGTAACAAAAATAAATAAAAAAGAAACACCCAAACTAATATTTCGATTACATTCTTTTCAGCAACTTGAGTGCTGTCCATGTTATCTATCTCTAAATTTTCAAAACACTATAGAAGTAAAAAATAAGAATTTCTTGTTGCTTCTTTTTCATATTTGGGTAACTTATTTTTTTTTCTTATAAAATGTTTGAGGAATCCCATCTTTGCACATTCCAATATTTAAAGATCATATAAATATTACAAGATTACTTATAAAAGAAGAGTTATCCAACTAGGCGGAACAAATATGGGTCATGACATGGGACAATTATTTGACATTAAAGTTTTACGAGAACTGCCTCCTATAAGCTATTAAACTGAGGAGGAGGAGGAGGAGGAGGAGGAGGAGGGGGGGGGAAGAGGAAGAGGAAGAGGAAGAAGAGGAAGAAAAGGAAGAAAAGGAAGAAGAAGAAGAAGAAGAAGAAGAAGAAGAAGAAGAAGAAGAAGAAGAAGAAGAAGAAGAAGAAGAAGAAGAAGAAGAAAATTGTTATGTATTGGATCTATATAGTTGTGTTAACTGTGCTAAAGTGAAACTAATCTTTAGATGACCCCCAACTGTTTTGGAGGGAAATTTAGAACATTTATATTTGGGTGGGCTTTTTCTAGTGCCTAGCGCTAATAATAACATAGCCTATTTAGCACATTATCCTCAGTTCCTCTGTTGTCTTTAGTAAGTTTATTTCTAGATCATGTTCACTATAAAGAGCATGATTGGGATGAATGGTGCTCAACACACACAAATATAAGCAGCCCCTGACAAAAGAAAGATTCTCCTTGTCTGCAATGCCGGCTTTCTACTTTATTTTAGCAGGGAAGCTTTAAGAAATGAAACTACCCGTAGACAGCCTGAAAGAATACTGTCCGTTTCACAACTCCAGGACTCAGCCACAATGTCGCAGTGCTAGAAACTCCTGCTGTTGGATCAATTATAAATAACAAATGCATTTTTTGTGGATGTGTCCCCTGACCCTAGAGTTGTTGACACATGCATTTGAAAACCAGTTGGAGAACACATGGACCATTTTTTTCTTCTTTAGAATAAAGGCGACCCTAAAAAGAGCAGTTAAAGCAGCTGTAAGCGCTCTTTAGCTATTTGCTCAAATGGTAAATTGGCTGAGAGATGTTTGCCTTTGTCTTTGAGTGCATCACTTAGGTTTCAAATGCAGCTTGACACATTTTTATTCAGAGCACTGAGCTGCAGCACTCATAAACGGTTACGACTATCTAGCCGCTGAAGACATCTGTGTCCTTTTGTTCAGAGTGAGACAAAAGGAATTGGTGGCTAGCTGGAATGAGAATGGTCATATTTGTCTATTGATGGGGAGTTCAAATGTTAATAGACTTTGGAATGTAGCATCCAAAACAAGGAATCTGTACCTTCTTTCCCCGAAAATAAAACCTCCCCAGATAATAAGCCCAATTGAGATTTTGAGTGCATGCACTAAAATAAGCCCTCCCTGAAAATATTGCAACATAGCAGCAGCCATGAGTTGACCATGTTCGCAGCCTCCTGCACCTCAAAAATAATAAGACCTCCCTGAAAATAAGGCCAAGTGCTTATTTCAGGAGTCAAAAGAAAATAAGACCCTGTCTTATTTTCAGGAAAACATGTAATTAGTGAAAAATATTGCAGACAGAGGTCAAATTTGGAATATTCCTTTTTCATTGCTATGTCTGGAAAACAAAGTAGTACTGAACTTATTTATGGGTAAGAACCCACCAGTGGGTAGAAAATGCAATTGCCATCCAGGATGAAAAGACAGGAAAAGATGCAAGAAGTCTGTTCCTTCAGCAAAATTACTTCTGATTATCACCTGAGAAATTGGATAGGCTTTTCAACCCAGCTGTAACATTTCAGGTAGTATTCAATTTATGACCAATTGCTTAGCAATGGTTTGAAGTTACTACAGATGCTCAAAAGCTACTCAGATTTTGAAATTACAACAGGTGCACACACCTTGGTCATGTGGTCACATTTTGGTTGCTTGATAACTGGCTCACATTTATGGCTGTTCTCAACAAATGTAAGCCAGTCACAACACAATGTTTTTATGGTTTGGGGTGTTTACCATGAGAAACCATGAGAAATGGTGTAAAAAGATTTCCCAAATGGCTGCTGCAAATATGTCATACAATTGGGTCCAGTCATATGATGTCTTGCTTAAGGACTGCAGTGGCTTACTACCATAAATTTCAAGCTCAATTACAGCCATTAGTTGAGAAATGTTTGCATTGATGCCATTTTATAAGTTGCAGTACCCAGTTCACCTCGTCTGATATGAGAAGTTAAGCACAATCAATTAGGACTTGAGGGGCCATCATACAAAAGAGTGGATTGACTTATTCTCCCCCCTCCCCCCAAAAAACAGATGGCAGGCAAGAAGTAATGGATGGAAGCTTGTTAAACAGAGAACCAAACTAGAAATAGGGACAAATTTTCTGTCAGTGAAAATAATTAATCACTGGGACAGCTTGCCTCCAGGAGTTGTTGAGAGACCGCCTCCTGCCAATTACCTCCTCGAGACCGATTAGATCTCATAGATTAGGCCTCCTCCGAGTGCCATCTGCCATCTGCCAGCCAGTGCCGACTGGCCACTACGCGGAGGAGAGCCTTTTCAGTAGCAGCTCCGACCCTCTGGAACGATCTCCCCGTGGAGATTCGTACCCTCACCACCTTTCAGACCTTCCACGCAGCCCTCAAGAGCTGGCTATCCCGCCAGGCCTGGGGGTAAAGATTTGATTCGCCCCCACCCGAATGTTGAATGAATGTTGTTTATTTTTAATTATGTGTTATGTTATATGTTACTGTTTGTATCCCCTCCCTATAAGTTGTTAGCCGCCCTGAGTCCCCTCAGGGAAAAGGGCGGCCTATAAATAAACTTATTCCTATTCCTATTCCTATTCCTGTTGGTGCTCCATCACTAGAGATTTTCAAGAAAAAGTTGGACAACCATTTGTCCATAATGGTATAATATCTCCTATCATGGGCAGGGGGTTGAACTAGAAAACCTTCAAGGTCTCTTTCAGTCCTATGAGTCTATGACCAGGATGGTGAACCCATGGCACATGTGTCACAGGGGGTATGCACCGCCCTCTCTGTGGGCACATGAGCCGTCGCCCCAGTTCAGAGGGAGGCAGTTTTCGCCCTCCCAGAAGCTTGAGGAAAGCCTCCGGAGCCTGAGTAAGATAAAAACATCGCCCCCTGTGGTGCAGGAGGCTGACTAGGCCATGCCCACCATGGCCACACCAACCCAGAAACCAGGAAGAGAACCCCTTGCTGAAATTCTTGAAGCCCACCCGATTATGATTGCTTCACTTACTTGTTGATGTGTGTGGACAACTTGAACTGTTTGTTGGGTGACTTGTTCAAAGTTATAAATGGCACTGAAAAAAAGTGACTTAGGACTGGGGTTTTTTCACACTTACAACTGCTGCAGTATCTCCGTGGACTTCACACATGTGATCCAAATTTAGACCCCTGGCAACTCGCTCATATTTATGACGGTTGCAGTGTCCCAGGGTCATGTGATCCCCTTTTACACCTTCTGACAAGCACAGTCAATGGGGAAGCCAGGTTCACTTAACATCCATGTCACTCACTTAACAATGGCAGTGATTCACTTATAACTATGGCAAGAAAGAACATAAAGTATGGCAAAACTCAATTAACAATTATCCCAGCAGTAGAAATTTTGGGCTCAGCTGTGATCGTAAGTTGATGATTATCTGTATGTTCTCCATCTCCTGTGTAATCGCAAGATATATCTCTAACACTATTTGATAATTATTAATTATCAAAACCTACTTTGTTTTCCTCCACCATTTTCCCAGGATGTTAGTGAACCTGACTTGATGGTGTGATCCCTGAGACATCCCTTGAGATACTCTGAAAACAATGTGATGTTTTTAATTGGTTTTGCTTATTTGTTGTAGTTTTGAATGGATTGTTAGCTGTCCAGAGTCATGCACTGAGTGGGCAGCCATACATGCTGAAGAAATAAACAAATGAATGAATACACACACCATTAAATAAATAACTAAATAAAAAAGCAATATATTTATATATTCTGAAAGAGGAGGGCAACGGCTGATGAGATGGAAGTCTCTGGAGAGATTGAGTGCCTATTAATGCTTTCAATGTACTATTAGAAAAAGTCAATTTAAGGCTTCTTTCATTATTTGCCCAATTGTTTTCCAGATTTTTCATAGACTGCTTTGTAATCTCAAACATCACAACTCACAATAGAATTCCCTGTGCCACCAGGCTTGATATTTTGGGCTTGGTCAATCTGGAACTGCACTGCCTGCGGTTTGATCTAAGCATAGTACACAAAATTGTCTGCTACAACATCTTGCCTGTCAACAACTTCTTCAGCTTCAACCACAATAATATACCTGGAATCCTCTACCTGACTCCATTGTTACAGCCTCAAACCCTCACAGCTTCAGTCTCAAACTGTCTACCGTGGATCTCGCCCCATTCTTAAGAGGTCCGTAAAGGGGGAGTGCATAGGCGCATCAGTGTGTCTACTGTCCCTGTCTTACTGTCCCTATTTATCTATATTTACTTCCTTTGTTCATATTTATGTTCATACCTATACTTGTTATCTTGTACATGTTTGACAAACAAACAAACAAACAAATAAACTCTCCACTGGAGAGGTATCCAGGATACCTCTAAGTTTTATTAAAGTTTTTTGTTTTGTTCTTAAGAAGAGAGAGACCATGCAGGAGAATTTAATGCCGAGGATGAGTGTATGATAAGCAAAAGAAATAACGTTTTTTTTAATAGTGGTCCTTGATTCAAAGTCATACATGGGATTTGATTTACTTTAGTTCAAGCTCCAGGAGAACCCAAGATGATATCAGCCAAGTTAAAAGATTGAATGAAACGGTACCCAAGATCATTTTTGGAACATTGCGCTGAAAATTAGATGAGCACAAATGCATGGATGCATCCTTGGGCTGATATTTGGAGAAGAAATTGACATATACAATATGGTTTAGCACTCCATTGGGGAAACAAAGATAAGCAGTAGAGTCACTTCCCATCGCTGAAAGGCATCTCAAAATCCTCCATGGAATAAATATGAGCACCAAGTGTCAATCACTGACTGTCTTCTAATTCTCCAAGGATATATTTCTACCTGTTTTCTTCTGAAAATAACTGCACTGTACATTTAGAAATTGAGATACTCCCTCTCACTAATATAAAAATAATGTAATCTGCAGATATAATTGTAAAACTGGAGCTCTTGGTAGAGATATTTAAATCCAGACCAAGAGGGAAAGTGTATGCAAAATGTGCATATTGAGATACAAACATGCATACAAATTGAATGTGAAAATGCCTGGAAAAGCTTGTAGAAACAAGATGGAATCACCTTTTAAAAAAATAATAAAAATAACTTGTTGGATTCACAAATTTTGCTAAATCAAATAGCAATAGCACTTAGACTTATATACCTCTTCATAGTACTTTATAGCCCTCTCTAAATGGTTTACAAAGTCAGCATATGGCCCCCCAATAATCTGGGTCCTCATTTTACCCACCTCGGAAGGATGGAAGACTGAATCAACCTTCAGCTGATCAGAATCGAACTACTGACAGTTGGCAGAATTAGCCTGCAATACTATATTCTAACCACCATGCCACCACAGCTCATGGAGTTGATTGGTTGATTTGGCTTAGTCTATTGCATGAACCTAACCATTGTGGTATATATAAACAAAGATTTATGGCTTAGTTATAGTATGATATTTGAGTTTAGTATTTTTTTTTATGAGCATCAAAAATGTTTTATGCTAACCAATGCTCAAGAAATGCATTCTTTGAAGACTTCAGGGAAAAAGCTGGATTGTTTTATATTTTTCAGACTAAGGTGTAAATATAAATTTATATAGGAGATGACCAGGCTGAGTCCAAAGGTGGGGTCAAGAGCATCATCAGTCTTGAGTTCCTTTGTGCCCACAAGAGGTCTAAGTCCTTCCCATCTTGAATTCCATTGACTCATATCTACCACCAATCTACCATCATTAGTAGTTTAGATTCCTATACAATTGTTAGCATGCATTAAACCTGTATTCACATTTGAACTGCCTTGGCTCCTAATTTCTTGTGCCTATAACAATATAGTGATGCACTCTTTTCAATCTTTTCAAACAAGCAATAAAATTCTTAGATCAAAACTCACCAAAATAATCTTATTTATCCTTATGCTTATTTTAAAAGTACAAAGTGTACTTTTTAAATGCTGTGTATTTGTCTATTAAATCAGATGTCTGGATTTAGACTTGATGACACCCCAATATGGTTGCTTAGTTTAACTATGCTTTTTTTAAAAAAAAATTAAGACACAACTAAATGGATCCATGCAAAGCTCTAGGCCATAATCTATGGTTTGCAGATAATAACGGTTAGATTCTCACATTATGCCACACAAAGATCAAACAAACCATAAGTGAAAGGTGATACCCCTCTTCCCAGCATTAAGTTGAATTTATATGCAATGGAAATCTTCTGAACTGACCACATTCTGCTTCTCTCTAAGTGTTCCTAATGTACTTAACAAGAGGATTGCCAGCAAAATAGAAAGACAAAGACAAAAAAAGCTCTTTCTGGCTAAAGGAAGAGACACCCTGACACAGATCTATGATCTCCCTTTGAACCATTATTTCACTGAGTTTCCAGCCTCTTGTCTGACAGCAATGCATGTGTTTGGGAGAGTGATAAGAGAGCTGTACATCATTCTGAAGGATGTGAAGAGGTTGTGTAATGCTTACCGAATGAACATCATGCACAAAGTCTGTCTTGAAAATGTCACGAGATAAGGAATGAATATAGGCGAGAGTGACCTTCCTTGTGGAAAGGTTTGGCAAAAGAGGGAGAAATCGAACAAGGGTGACTTTGTTGTTGTTGTTTTGTTTTGTTTTGCTTTTAAGGGCGATGTGCAGTTTCCATAGAGCTACCACAGAGAGGGTTCAACGCAGAGAACCCTCAAATCAAATCAATGTCAAATTCCGCTGTGCTCTTCACTTTTCAAATTTGATTTAAAAGGTGCTGCCCTTCACTGGAGTCAATTATGAACGTGCCTGTGATTACCTTATGGGTGGCGATCTTGCAAAACCTTTGATTTGTTCTTGGGTCATAAGATTATGTTGCTTTTGAGCAACACCCCTAAAACTGCAGTTGATTCAAAGAACAACAGCTGGCCTATTGCCTGCCTCATAAAATCCATCTGGAAAGACTCTCAATTTCCAGCTGATTTCCAAAAATGGCTACTTGGACCTTTATAGCTTTGACTGGACTGCAACACGACCATCATAAGAATTGCTGTGGAAAACTACATCCCAATCTGATTTACAAAAGACACAAAGACAAATCATATGAGTTCATAAAGCACATTAAGTCAGAGGCAAAAAAAATCACCTTGTAGCTTAATTGTATGTGTGCCAAAAGCAGTTTGGGGTTTATAAACCATGGTTTAGATCTTGCTGAGTTGTGTGAACTCAGCTGATTAGGGCATGTTGTGCAAAGATTGGTTTTTTATAAATGCATGAACAATCTCTTTGGAATCTTGGTGGTTTTTGTTTGAGATAGTCCTTTTCTTCTGCCAAAACAATAGCAGAGAATTTTAATGGGGAATTAAAAACAAAACAGAAATTTCTACTTTTTCTGCCTTACCATACAGTGGTTTAAAAAGGAACAATCAATCAATCAATCAATCAATCAATCAATCAATCAATCAAGAGGGTGTATCCAAAACAGCTACTTTCCAACTATAGTACAGATAGCTATTGGTGCAAGTTTGTATCTGATGGTTCCAGACATAAGTCATAATGGTCATAAAGTGAGTGCTGATGTCATTAAGTAACCCTTTGTTCACTATGTGGTGGTTTTGCCAGAAACTGGAATTAAAGGACAGTTTTTTTGTGGGGAAATGTGGTCCTAGCCTGCACCCATGGCTGTTTGCAGTATCCTGCAAATGCCAAGCACCCAAAATAGAGTCACGTGATTTTATGGGTTGTCAGAACTTCGGAATGGGTTCTTAAGTAACTTTGTGGAATCCATTAACTTCAAATCATCACTAAGCAACTGTGTCAAGATTGAAATATGCTTAAGCTTCACGGGACTATTAATAGTTTTCAACTTGCCAAAGAACTAGGGGGAGGGAAGGGTGAGATGGAATGCAGAGGCTGCAATCTTCAACCCTGAGAGCCAAGGACACTTCTGTGGGTGTCAGCCAAGATGTGGACTTTATCAAAACAAAAGGTTGATTCACAATTGGACAAAGTGACCCACTCCATGGGAGGAGGGGATGAAACTCATCTTTTACTATGCAGGGTAGCACGGAAAAAAATAAAGTTGCTTTTGCTTTTCTATACTCAATAAAGTTTTGCTTTGGGGATATTAAAGTTCCTGAAGATGCCTGCTTTTATTGGGTCCATTAATCAGACAGTTGACAAATCGGTCAAAAGTTGAGGACTATGTCAGTGTCCACAGATAACCTTATATGCTTAGCTTGAGTTTTGGCTTAGCAGCACACTGTACAAAGTCAATCAACACTATGATATGCAGTAAACCATAGTTAAATCATAGCTTAATTTGATGTGTGAACCCAATTGCTGTGCTCCATTGTAAGGTTTTGCCACTACAGTCCCAGCTTCAGTCAGCAATACCGTCACCAGTGTTCTTTTATTCCCCTCTTGTCATCTTATAATTTTCCCCTTTCAATGCATTGACTTTTGTTTCATCCTGATTATAAGCTTTGGCATACAGAATTGTCAGGATAGAGTGGGGGTTGTATGCAGGGGAGAATAATTCACACATTGGCAATTATAATATTTAAGGCTGCATTTTCCCCGTTCTTTTCATAGGTTTGCCTGTGCCATATATAAGAGTGATTTGAATTTGTTCCCCTTTATTATGGGCTCCTTGAGTATATTAATTTTCTATCCATTGGCATTAAATCACCGGAAAGACGATCATCACAATTTTATATTTATTGGAAATGTGCGAGAATAACTTCTCAGTGTTAATGCAACTGCGTTTTATTTTAATTCTTCTTCTGTGCCAGAATGGCAATCAGTTTAGCGGATACATGATTATAGCTTCGTATAACAAATGTGGATAAACCAATGGGCAAAATTAAGCATTCCCAGCTGCCAATGGAAGAGATGTAATTGTCACACAGATCATAACATGGGAAAACAGTGTATTTCCTTCAGACAAACCAATAGCAATAGCCCTTAGACTTACATACTGCTTCACAGTGCTTCACAACCCTCTCTAAGCAGTTTACAGAGTCAGCCTATTGCCCCCAACAATCTGGGTCCTCATTTTACCCACCTTGAAAGCATGGAAAGCTTGGTCAACCTTGAACCTGGTGAGATTAGAACTGCCAAATTGCAGGCAGACAGCAGGCAGCAGTACTGCATTCTAACCACTGTGCCACCGCAGCTCTAGGAGGCCGAGTTCAGCAAAAGTGGCAAGTAATAAAATTTTGTTAAATCAGGAGCAATATCCACAGCAAGGTTCAAAGGCCTGCTTTGGATATATTCAGGTTTCCTGCTGGCAATAATGAAATAACTCTGAGTTTCATTAGCACATATCGAAGTTAGTTTTTTTCCTTCAAGAAATATACCGTTGCATCTGAAAAAGAGTTACTTAATGCCTTTTTAGCTCTATAAATCCTGGTAACATCAGAATCCAAACAAGTTTGCTTTGTCAACAGAGATTCTCAGTCTTCCAGGCCATGGTTGTCCCAAATGTGCTTTTTCAAGGGGCAATTGGACTTACTTTTTCTTTGAAGACATCTTGCTTCTCATCCAAGAATCTTTTTCAGTTCTGAAGCTTCTTTAATCAGAACTGAAGAAGTTTCTTAGATGAGAAATGAAACATCTTCATGGAAAAACACATAAAGTCCATATACCTCTTGAAAAATAGCATATTTGGGACAGATTTGTTTTGATTTTTCCTGCTGAGGTTAAAGGTAAAAGGTAAAAGATTCCCCTTGCACATGCTCTAGGGGGCGGTGCTCATTTCCGTTTCAAAGCTGAAGAGCCAGCGCTGTCCAAAAATGCTTCTTTGGTCATGTGGCCGGCATGACTAAATGACGAAGGCACATGGAACGCTGTTACCTTCCCACCAAAGATGGTTCCTATTTTTTCTACTTGCATTTTTACATGCTTTCAAACTGCTAGGTTGGCAGAAACTGGGACAAGTAACAGGAGCTCACTCCATTATGCAGCGCTAGGGATTTGAACTGCTGAAATGCTGACCTTTCTGACTGACAAGCTCAGCATCTCAGTCACTAAGCCACCTTCAGCCCCTCTGGGGTTAGAAATGGAAATTCTGCATTGGAAACTTCACTTACCAATATTGGGGAGTTTAAAATTGGAAACACTACAAGAAAAAATAGTTTTATAAAATAAATAATAGGTTCGCAAGATGGAAAGAAATTGGGGGAGTTCTTTGTTGAATCTAAAACTTTCCCATTAATTTATTACATTCTGTTCATTCCACTGAAAATTGATTTGAGGGAGAAAGAGAAGCATCCAGGAAGTGATGTGATCCTGTTACGCAGCATAAAACAGGATCTTCTGTTGAATCTAACTGAAAGTTTGAATTGATAAATAATTGATGATTGATCCCTAACAAAAGACATATTTTTCCTTCCTATTTTTTTTTCATGTTTAAAATGTGACTCAGAATCTTGCTTAACAATCGTTCCATCTGTATTCCTGGAAAATGTATCTGAATTCCACCAAGCTTCTTTCTGAAATATTCCTTCTAAAATGTTCTGTAGAATAAAGAAAGCAGATGGTTTAAAACCTGCTTTCCACATCAAAGTCTTGACCTCCTGATTTTGGTTTCAGCTTAAAAACAACAAAATATATCATAGTTATCAGCAGGCCACTGTGGGTGCTTGTTTGTGTGTCAAAGATCACCACAATCCCTCTGGGAGCAGAGATACTGGAGGGTACCACAGTGTTTACACATTCTGCACCTGTTGCTAAAATATGTATTTATTTTTACAGAGAGCGCCATATGGCCATAAAGCCAATCTGCCTTGTGGTAGGTAAAAGGAACACAAATCTGAAACTGTTTGGCAAGGGTATATTAAGGCAGGTAATATTACTATCCGAAATGACTATAAACAATATAAGAAGTACATCAGCATTGTCTTTTATACTGATCTATTTCTAGCATGTGTTTATCAGGCCCAGTTGTGATCCCCTTTGCTGGAAGGAAAAGACTGATTGATTGATTGAGTGAGTGAGTGAGTGAGTGAGTGAGTTGAATCAATTTAGATCCTGTTCAATTCCAGATGATTCCAGGCAGCTCATAATATATTACCACTAAAAAATACAAACCAAATAAACCAAACCAAACCTAATACAAACCAAATGAAGATGGGATCCAGTCCCTACATAAATACAATAAACAAAATTAATAAACACAGAAAACAAGGGGTCCTATCAATTTGAACCCAACTTGGACTTGTAAGAGATGGCTAAGCTCAGGGGTTGTATTCAGTCAGTTCGGACTGGTTCGAGAGAACCGGATCTTAATTTTACATCTGGTTTGCTGAACCAGTAGTTGACTGGCCCCACCCACCTCACCTCATTCCTCCCAGGAATCTCCATGCGGCCCATTCATCATGCCAGGTAAGTGCAGGGCCCACACAGAGGCTCTGAGAGGGCGAAAAATGGGCCTTCTGGAAGTTTTGGAAGTCCAGAAATGGGCCTGTTTCTGGCCTCCGGAGGGTGTACGGAACCCGGGGAGGCCATTTTCACTCTCCCAGAGGCTTGAGAAAAGCCTCCGGAGTCTGAGGAGGGTGAAAATGCTCCACCCTCACATACTGCAGGAGGCCGAGTAGGCCATGCCCACCATGGCCATGCCCACCCAGCAACCGGGCAGAGAACTGGTTGCTAACATTTTTCAATCCCATCTCTGGCAAAGCCTGAGTGCGAGGTCAAATGTATCATCAGTTTTGAGTCACTCTGTTTGTTTAATGTTTAATGTTTAATAAATTTATATGCCGCCCAATCCCGAAGGACTCCCGGCGGCTTACATAAAAACAATTTAAAAGAATACTAAAAATTAAAAAAAATAGAAAGACAAGGCAAGTTAAAAAGACACAACATGCACTCAACCTTAGTGGGGCTGGACCTCATTCAAGAGGTCAACAGCCCCAGGCCTGCCGGAAAAGCCAGGTCTTAATAGACTTTCGGAAGGCCGCGAGAGTGGGGAGGGTCCGGATCTCTGGGAGTAGATCGTTCCATAGGGCCAGGGCAGCTACAGAGAAGGCCCTCCTCCGAGGAGCTGCCAGACGACATTGACTAGTCGACGGCATCCGGAGAAGGCCCATCCTGTGAGATCTTTTCGGATGCTGGGAGGTATGTGGCAGAAGACGGTCTCGAAGATATCCAGGTCCTAAGCCATGTAGGGCTTTAAACTCTGTTCCCACAAAAGACTCAAGTCCAGCCCCCTTGAATTATTTCACTCCTTTCTAGTGCTGATTTGCCTTGACCGTTAGTAGATCAAATCCTTGTGTGCAGGTAGCATGCAATGAACCTGAAGGGCCTTGAATTAAATGTGTGCTCCTGGTTACAAGCTTGACAAGTCTTCAAGTATTTAGGGAACACAAACAACATGGGGCAAACTGCATTGATTTCTGGGGCAATCCCATTTCAAAAGGCAGATGTGATTTCTCTCTTTCTCGCCAAATTCTTTACATTCAAAACTTTCAACATGTGCTCATGAGGGATAGTTATTATTTTAACTTACACTTCAGCAGTTTATACAGTGTCAGTGTAATAGGATGAAAAACAAACCCATTAATAACAATTATAATTCAATCACCAGATAACCCCATGTTTGATGGTCATGTGATATTTAGGAGTTGCTATGATTAAGGCTGATGGCAAGAGGGTAATTTTGCCCTCTGGTTGGAAACTAAACATGAATGTTCCTATAAGAGAAGGTGAAATATTTTCAGATTTGAGAAGGCTTTTGGAGTCATGAATATTTATATTCTTAATCCAGAGAATTGATGGGCTCTTGTCTTTATCTGTTTCATAAAAGACTGTATTTTATAAGGTCCTGGTTCTTTTAAAAAAATGTTGATTAAGGACAAGGGAAAAAAAACACCTTGTAATAACATATTATAGAGTTTAAAAATGTGACGTATTTTCTCTTGTAAATTCCATGTGCCGATCATGGGTGGATCAAACTACACTGAAAACATTAAGAACTTGAAGCTTTGAATGTTGAGAATGTACAATATAGAGAGAGCACCATAAACTTTTTTTCAGGAATGTTTGTAGCAAAGGCATAGTGATTTTATTAATTAATCATTTGTTCCCTTTTTTTAGCAGGATAGGAATTGTGTATCTTCTCAACTGATCCTAGTGGTTTGGACAGCGTGGTGATGTCCTTACCTTTTTGCTGCAAGAATGAAAGACAGTAAGACACTGCTTGCTATGTTGTTTTTGAAAGATGCTCAGAATTGCTGCCCTATTGCTCTCAAAAGAAATGTCGCTGCTGGAGATAGATGATGGTTTGATATGTGTAAAGGAGAGCACGCAGGTGTGCTCACGTAGGTGGGCAGCGTGGGTGAAGATGCTCACCTGCTTATTTGCACCTGCTGATGTGCACTGTGGCAGGTGCATTTCTCCCAGAGACAAAACTTGTCTTGACCTCCTGGGTGCCTACACAAACACAATAACCTTTAAAGAAGATGAAAAGGAAGAAGAATCTAGTAGATCAAGAATGCCAGTAATGTCTCGCTTTTTCCTTGGACTATGGCAGTGCTTTTTTCACAGTATATCATTATTAATTTCCCTTTTTTGTTCCTTTTAGAAAAGCTATTATAGCTGTATTAATGATGTTGGGGTTTTCCCTCCCTTCCCTAGTGGGAAATCTTTATAAGTATCACAGAAATGTAGTTTACTGCATGTTTACAACATCTGGAGGATAAAGTGATCCCCTTCAGCAAGAGAACGGCATAGATCTTTGCAGCCATACAGATTGCTGCTGTACAAGCTAATCTAATGAAAACAGTAGTTCCAGAGTGATTCTACATTTCTCTATTGGATGAGTTAGTAATAACTGTAATTTATCTCCAAGTGCAGAAGTTTGTATTTTCAGGCACGGAATGCAGTGGGTTGAAGACATATGCAAAATACAACTCCAACACGATGCTTCTGCAAAAAGGAGAGAGGAGGAGCTTGTGCAAGTGGTACACACACCCCTATCAAAAGAACACAATCGGAAACAGAGGTATTCTGGCTGAAGCTCGTGCAACTGTGACAATGAATAAAAAAATGTACACATTGTTTTATGGGCATATCCTTAAAGCAGGAGTGTCAAACTCAAGGCCCGGGGGCCGGATTCGGACCATGGGGTGTTGAGATCTGGTCTGCAGGGCTGCTCTGGAAACAGTGGAGGACCGGCCCGCAGTGCCTCTGCCAGCGAAAATGGAGCTCGGGGGGGGCTGTGAGTGGCTCTCCTGAACTACATTTTAACTGGCAGAGGGTTGCAGGAGACCATTGCAGCCAAAAATAGAGCTCGTGAGCCTGTTTTCAATGGCAGAGCACTCGGTCCACCACAGGCACCCCTAACGGGCCACCACAGGCACCCCTAACATGAGTGACATTGAGCTGGCCACACCCACCCTGGCCCCATGAGGTCCAACACAACCCTGATGCAGCCCTCAGTGAAATTGAGTTTTTAACACCCGTCTTAAACTAACCATCCACTTTTTATTTGGAGGGAGTATACAGTCAGGAGTTTCAATGCACACTTGGCACATTCTACTAAGAAATCCAGTACTTACCCAAGAAAATGGGTTCAACTTTCATTCCTTCCCTAGTGATGGCAAAAGTCAATGTTCAGCCTAATAATCATGAGCCTGCTTATTTGCCACATACCAGACCAGCCTTCTGCCCTGTCCTATTTGACTATTGGTCCACCAAGAACTTAATAAACAGTGCCGAAAGCAGCAGAGCAAGAAAATTATCTGCTACAACATCCTACCTGTCAATGAATACTTTAGCTTCAACCACAACAACACACGAGCTCACAATTGATACAAACTTATGGTAAACCGCTCCAAACTTGATTGCAGAAAATACAACTTCAGTAACAGAGTGGTCAACACCTGGAATGCATTACCTGACACTGTGGTTTCTTCTGCAAGCCACCAAAACTTTAACCTTAGACTGTCTATTGTTGACCTCAGCCCATTCCTAAGAGGTCTTTAAGGGGCATGCATAAGCGCACTAGCGTGCCTACCTTCCCTGTCCTAATATTCTCTTGTATTCACATTCATTTCATGTATTCATAGTCAGATATATACTTATATCTATTATCTAATTCATGCTTGATGGAATAAAATAAATAAAAATACATAAATAAAAATAAGATCTGAACGAAGAACTGAATTTAAATACACAATAGACAAAATTCAGTGGAAAAAGATACTAGCTAGGATATTAACATCAACTCAGTGAGCACACATTATATTACAGTCATCAGACAGATTGTTGTAGAGATCGTTCACATAGCTAACCCTTTAAAATCAAGAGAGGTGGTTTGAGCTGTTCCAATGATGAGTTCTACAGTTCATCCGTTCATATGCAGCAAGAGTTTTCTGCTTTCAGCTTTCAAGTCACAAAGAATACTCCGTATATTGTGCTGTATGGAGGTCAGTGAATCTTTCTCCCACTTAACATGTGACTATAATTATCTTTGCATTTCTTGAGATAATTTAGATGTTGCCCAGATGATGTATGAAAAGTGTAGATTTCTTATGTGTAAAGTACATAAATGCTATGAACCATTACCAAGAAGTCCTTATAATGGTGTGTGTGTGTGTGTGTGTGTGTGAGAGAGAGAGAGAGAGAGAGAGAGGGAGGGAGGGAGGGAGGGAGGGAAGGAAGGAAGGAAGGAAGGAAGGAAGGAAGATGGAGAGAGAGAGAGATTACAATTTTAATTTTACAGGGGAAAATTTTTATATATATATATATATATATATATATATATATATATATATATATATATATATATATATATATATATATATATATGCCATTATTTTCACTGTTGCCTTTGTTACATTTGTGCTGATAAATAAATAAAAGGAGACTAGTATAGATCTATTTCAAGCTATTTAGCTCTCATCAGCTAGCCATACCCTTACTGGGAATCAAACCTGGGCTGTATTACATATATTTTTTTAATCATTTTATTGAGATTTATAGGCCGCCCTTCTCCCTGAGGGGACTCAGGGCAGCTTACAATCACAAGGGGAGGGGGTGCAGTACCAAGAGACAAACAATAGTGAACAAAATAAAATGGTAAACCACAACATGCATTCAACAGTCAACACTCAGGCGGGTAAATTGGAAACCTATCCCCAGGCCTGCTGGGAGAGCCAGGTCTTGAGGGCTGTGCGGAAGGTCTGGATGGTGGTGAGGGTACGAATCTCAACGGGGAGCTCGTTCCACAGGGTCGGAGCTGCAACAGAAAAGGCTCTCCTCCGTGTAGTCGCCAGTCGACATTGACTGGCGGATGGAATTCGGAGGAGGCCCAGCCTGTGCGATCTAATCGGTCGGAGGGAGGTGATCGGCAGAAGGCGGTCTCTCAAATATCCAGATCCATATCAGGCAGTTATATTAGCCACTAAGCCCAGGTAATATAATACAGCCCAGGTTCAATTCTCCCTTTATTTATTTATCAGCACAAATGCAACATATATATATATATATATATATATATATATATATATATATATATATATATATATATATATATATATATATATATATATATATATATATATATATATATATATATATATATATATATATATATATAAATAATTTAATATAATATAATAATATCAATGAGAAGACAATTTCACTGACATTCTTATGAGTGTCCTAAAGGTGTTATTTTCAAGAGGCAACTGGACTTTTGGGTTTTTCTTTGAAGATGTTTCTTGCATGAGAAGCTTCTTGGATGAGAAGCAAAATGTCTTCAAAGAAAAACCCAAAAGCCCAGTTGCCTCTTGAAAAAAGCACCTTTGGGACAACCAGGACCTGGATGACGGAGAATCTCCATAGACATTCTTATGAGTGGTTTTGCAGTTGTTTAATTACAATATGTCCAATGAGGTTTGCCCAAATACAACTACTCTAACTTCCAGTAAATCTCAAGGGTAGATAAAAGAAAAGGATTTCTTTCCTGTGGTTTTTTCAGAGCAGGAATTGACCATATTTTGCCAGCAATCATCTGCATGACCACTAGATGGCCTGGAAGAATTTTCTGTAACTCTTTGCTGCCCTCTACTGATTACGATTTCTGCAAATCACGAGTATTGTCAAATACACTTACAAAAGGAAATTCTTCAGTATCCTGAGAAAAAGTTAAAAGAACAGAGGCTTCTTTGACAGGAAAATCCACAGGAGGAGATATAAGGCAGATTTTTGACACAGAATTAGATTCTATGCTGTCCCTGAGATAAGATATCAGTGCAGCTGTTTTATGGATAAATCATTTGTTATATATTACTCGGTGAATTAAGGGATGTGGTTGCTCAGCAGTTTGGTGGTTTAAATCCCTAGCACCGCATAGTGGAGTGAGCTCCCACCTTTCGCCAACCTAGCAGTTTGAAAGCATGTAAAAAAGCAAGTAGAAAAATAGGGACCACCTTTGGTGGGAAGGTAACAGTGTTCCGTGCGCATTCGGTGTTTAGTCATGCCAGCCATGGAGACACCTGGGACAGAGCTGGGTCTTCAGCTTTGAAATGGAGATGAGCACCGCCCCCAGAGTCAGGAACAACTAGCACATATGTGTGAGGGGAACATTTACCTTTACTCAGTATTTACACATACAACATTTAACTTGGTTACTGAATTCATTCATTGCCTGGGTTCCCTATATACAAGGAATACTATGATTTAAACAATGAAGCTAAATCAGACTAAGCTAAGCTACAAATAAACAAGAATAAATCTAGCCAGGTTTCCCACTTTGTGCAAAGGCAGGCATTAGTTATTTTACTGATCTGGTTTTGTACACTGCTTGAACATAGTCACTGTGGAATATGGTGTGTGCTGTGTATTATACCATATTCCAATTAAGTTGTATCAATCAGTAACTTCATTCATTCACACTGGAAATTTCAGAATGTCCCAGGTTATCATTTAATGCTGACCAAAACATACATTTATATGCAAATTCAATATTCTATTGTAAACCTACTAGAGATAAAACTATATTTGGAACCAAAATTATGGAGGGAATAAAGTTGTATTCTAGCTGCATCTTCCACATACCCCGGACTTTGAAGCTGTAATGTTTATATTATTGCTTTTAGAAAATTACAGATACATGCAATGTAGCATCCTGAGAGGGTCATGAAGATTATAGCAAAATCCTTTTTATTCTCCTGCCCTTTCCAGCAGAAATGCGGAAGATTTTCACATTCCACAAATGATTAGAAATAAGATACAGCCAGACATAAATTGAATTTCAAGTTAGAATATGAAACTAAATATTGTAATATCACTATCAGGATTCCATATCTTTGCCACAAGAGAGAAGATGGTAAATTGATGGATAGACATAGACTGACAGACAAACATATGATAAATAGATAGCAGATAGAGGTGGATGGATGGATAGATGGATGGATGGATGGATGGGACACACACAGAGAGATATACATACATACATACATACATACATACATACATACATACATACAGACAGACAGACAGACAGACAGACAGACAGACAGAAACATTCTTAAATCAGTTTGCTCCTCCCTCTCTCTTATCTATCTATCTATCCATCCATCCATCCATCCATCCATCCATCCATCCATCTATCTATCTGGATCGGGTGAACTGGTAGGGACAATTTGAACTGGTTCCCTGAACCAGTAGAAATCACCCTAGTTGGCCTCGCCCACATTTATCTAGTCTGCTCGGTCGCTGCTCATCTCTTCTGGCCACTCTCTCAGTCTTTCCAGCTGCTCAACCTGCCCACCCAATCCAAACGTTTTGCCCTCCATTCACAGCAGACCCCAATCTCTTCTTAAAAGCCTCCAGTGATGAAGCTCCCACAACTCCTATTCTATACAACTTTATACAACTGCTATTTCTGGTTTTCTCCTTAACTCTCTTTAACTCTCACGCAGTACCGTAGCTAAGACTAGGAAATCTGACTCACAAATATCAACAGGATCATATATTTCCCACTCCAGAAATTTGCTATGTCTATACTGATTGGAAGAATTATTAGCTAAAATGAAAGATTTGAATCTAGACAAAAGATGGGTAGATTCACTGGCATCAATGAATCTTAAACAAGTCATGGCTATCTTGATATCAATGGAATTGATTTAATTTTTTTATCCACTTGAGAGATGTGTGGTCTCTAAATTTGATAAATAAATAAATAAAATATGGTATCTTGTCCTATAGCAATGACTGTGGGGGTAGCTTCTAAAATTTTCAAAACAGTAATAAAATTGGCCAGTTTTATTAATCTATTCCATAATAAATACTTGGTTAGCTTTTTAGACTGAGGAGGAGGAGGAGGAGAAGGATGATGATGATGATGATGATGATGATGATGATGATAATAATAATAATAATAATAGCAATAATAATCCTTTCCTATATCCTTGATAAGGGATGTGGTGGCTCAGTGGCTAAGATGCTGAGCTTGTCAATCAGAAAGGGCGGCAGTTCGGCAGTTCAAATCCCTAGCACCACATAACGAATGAACTCCCATTACTTGTTCCAACTTCTGCCAACCTAGCAGTAAAATACCATGTAAAAATGCAAGTAGAAAAAATAGTAACCACCTCTGTGGGAAGGTAACAGCATCCCATGCACCTTCGGCATTTAGTCATGCCAGCCACATGACCACGGAGAGGTCTTCAAACAGTGCTGGCTCTTTGGCTTTGAAACGAAGATGAGCACTGCCCCCTAGAGTCAGGAATGACTAGCACATATGTGGGAGAGGAACCTTCACTTTTACCTTATATCCTTGATAATCAAAAGTTCCATATGCTATCAAATGCAATTGTTTGATACCAAAATGCTTAACTTCCTGTCTTATTCTTTTACAGTTCATTACATACTTGCAGAGAGGGCAAATAGATTTGTTTAAAAAAAAAACATGATTTTTTTAAAGTGCATTAAGAACTCAGTATTTCTTTCAGCAGCACACAACATTTCTCCTTTGAAAAGCACTTTTTTAAAGCCCCTGCTTGGCTTTAACCTTCTGAATGCATTTTTAGCTCTATTACATTGAAAGGACACCCACGAGGCCTCATAAATGCATGGCACAGACCCTTTGACACCAGAGAAAAAAGTTGGAACGTATAAGATTCTTTTCAAATGAAGAACTCTAGGAAGAAAATGGCTGCTGAAAGATATTTCTTTTCCTTTGTGGAGCTGGGAGGGGGAGAAGTGGAACTGCCTAATAGAAAGTCCCTCTCTTTACTTCTCTGCGTAATGATTTGAAACTAGCTTGTCAAGCTATTCAAAGGCTGAAAAGAATATCCCCCTTTTGCAATTGTCCCATCGCAGAATCTAATTGTAATTGTACAAGAGGGTGATATCAGTAGGGATCGCTTCTTAAGACACGTAGCATATATTTGTGCCTATGAGTGTTTTTAATGCAAAAGTACATTTTCCATCATTTTCAGCTATGATCAAGTAAACCAAATGTTGCGTCTGGAACTAGATTTAAAACTCAGGCAACAATAGTTAGCATTTGGCACTGCTAATTAAGTATTGAGTATATCCAGCCCATATAGAAATACATGTCTTGCTTTCTCCTTAACTCTCATTGTGTTGGCACAGTAATTAGAATGCAGCATTACAGGCGAACTCTGACCACTCTCAGGAGTTCAATTCTCACCAGCTCAAGGTTGATTCAGCTTTCCATCCTTCCAGGGTTGATAAAACAAGGACCCAGATTGTTGGGGAAAATATGCTGACATTGCAAACTCTTCAGAGAGTGCTGTAAAGCCCTATGGCGCAGTAGGCAAGTCTGCATTCTATTACTATTGCTATATAATCCAGTGTCCTTTTTGAAGATGAACCAGACTAGGTCAGGGATCAGCAACCTTAAGCACTCAAAGAGTCATTTGGACCCATTTCTCACAGAAAAGAAAACACTGGGAGCCACAAAACCCTTTCCGTGCCTGACTATTTCCTGAGCGGGTACAAAACTAGCATATGTAGTAGAATTAAGCATTCTGTTTTCATCTGAAACTTTTCTTTGCTTGGATATATCCATGGTTGGCCAACTGGGGGTCAAGAAGCTCAATAAATTGGGTGCCAGTGGGTATCACGGTTGTGTCACATATCTTGAGTGATAGGGTGCCACAATAGAAGGATGAAAGAGCCACCTGTGGTTCCAGAGCAGAGGTAGGTTCCTACCAGTTCGCACCTATTTGGTAGAACTGGTTCATCAAATCTACCGAACCGGTTAGAAGAGGTTCCACCAGGGGACCCGGAAAGCAGGCCACACCTACAGAAGAGGTTCCAAAATGTTTTGAAACCCACCACTGGTCCTTGGATATGATTATTCTACACTATCATGCTCATATTTATAAAACTCAGGGCCTCTGTGAAAGGTAAGGATGACTACTGCATTTGTGGTGCAATCGGAACATTGCGTGTGTTGAAGTTACTTTAACGCAAACCAAAGATGCCTTTTAAAAAACAAGTTTACATCATATTCTTATGCATGCCAGTTCTGTGTGTGAGGTAATTTAAGGTGGTTCTGACAAGTGTCATCGGCATCTTCATATCCGGTCACATGGGCAGCAAGCCACTCCTATCCGGTCACATGGGTGGCAAGCCACTCCCACAAAGGAGGCCACACCCACAGAGTAGGTTCGAACAATTTTTGAAACACACCACTGCTCCAGAGCCATGGGTTGCTGACCCCTGGACTAGGTTACGTCAGTATTTCCCTGGATTCCAAAGTCTGGCTATGGAAGTTGTATCTTCGAAACAAGTTGGAATAAAAAAGTAAAATATAGATTACTGACTGCCTCCTCTTTCTTGGGAATAAATAGGAATCAGGCACAGAGAAAAAATAACATGAGGCTTTCTCATAATTTTGTATATTGAATAGGGAGATAAGAAGAATCCATTACTGTAGGACGTTTTTAAAAATATAGTGACTTTGAACCTACCCAGTATGTTGACAAATCTGAAGTATTTTTTTTCTCTGAGACTACTATAAAGGTTCATTCATAAATATATGTTATCAGAAAAATATATTCACCTGAATGCATGCAACAGTGGGAGAAAATGCAGTTAATGTTCACAATAGAAAAAGAATGGTTTTGAAAACATCACATTGAGAAAAATAGCTACCAAAATGTAAATCATCAGATAATTCAGCAGGGTCTGGATTGACAGTTTCATTGCTTCTGTAATTCCTTCCTTTGGTGAGATTGAACACTACGTTTATGGCTTTCCAGAGATTGATGATACGTAGACCTGGTCACCATATGATAGACTTTATTAGGAGATTTGACAAAATTATTGCTGGAGCTTTCACATTTCTCTACTTACTCCTCCATATTTACTCCATACTTACACTCCACTATCAACCTCATGAAGTCACCATCTCACCTGCCTAATTGTGATTTCTGATATGTCTATGCTGAAAAACATTTCTGTCTCTGAATACAATATTGTTCATATTTCACCATATTTACTGCCACCTCATTCCAGCAGGTTCTCACAGGTTCTGGAGAACTGGTAGCAGAAAATTTGAGTAGTTTGGAGAACCGGCAAATATCACCTCTGACTGGCCTCAGAGTGGGGTGGGAATGGAGATTTTGCAATTCTTGCCATGGAGTGGGGTGGAAATGGAGATTTTGCACTTTCCTTTCCCTGTCACGCCCACCAAGCCATGCCCACAGAACCGATAATTTAAAAAATTGAATTTCACCACTGATAACAGTACTACACACAGCAGGCATAATTAAAAGAAGCGAAGCCATTGATACTACCTTTCTAGGGCTGAGCATGTTAAATTTCCTATACTAATATTATTTCTGTACATTTACATTTTTTTAATGACTACTTATAAAATCAGAGAAAAATGAAATAGAAAGAGGGGTTTACAAACTGCAAAAAGTAAAGAAGAACTTAGGGAATTTTAACCAAAGAAAATGAAAAAAAAAAAAAGATTCCTTTATTGGTAATTACCCTTCCAGAGACCTCAACGAATCTACAAAAATCTAGGAGCATCTTTCTCTGTTAGCATTCTCCATGTCTTCCATTTCATAGTGACCTTGCAAGATGATTATCATTGGCCTGATAAATGTAGCTCATTTCTGCAGAGTGGCTAATTCCAGCTCCACAGATTTCTAGTAAATGTTCTGTTTCACCTGTCTTCACATCACAGCATCATCTCATTACCTTTCATGACCTCTCTATTTGGTTTTCCCCGCACTAATGTCTTGTGGGGGGCCTATCACAGACATCACTTTGAGAAATTATGTAATTTAAAGAACAGTGCCAGAACCGGAGGGGAAGGGGGACAGATTGGGGTGGAGGAGAAAATTGAAGCAAACATTTTAACTCTTGATAGTGCAATGGGCACTGGAATAAAAAGTGCAGTACCTGAATCCATGGTCTGAGTATTGGACCTATCTTATGTCTTAATGCATCTGCCGAATTAGTGAGTGTGCATCTCACAATATTACCTGATTTGTTTGACTTTGGTTTAGCTTTTGTTAACTTTGGTAACTTCCATGTGTGTGGTTTTAAACTCCCAGAATTCCTCCGCATGTATGGCAATTCTAACAATTCTGGGAGTTGAAGTCCACACTTCTGGAGGACACAAAAAATTAGAGAATGTTGACATAATATTCAAGATAGCAATAGCACTTAAACTTATATACTGTTTCACAGTGCTTTATAGCCCTCTCTGAGTGGTTTGCAGAGTCAGCATATCGCCCCCAACAATCTGGGTTCTCATTTTATCCACCTCAGAAGGATGGAAGGCTGAGGCAACCTTGAGCTGGTGAGATTCAAACTGCCAAATTTCTGGCAGTTGGCAGTCAGCCAAAGTAACCTGCAGTACCGCATTCTAACCACTGAGCCACCACGGCTCTAGATAGTCTACAGCCTAGAATCATTGACCCCGGGTGACCTTTAGCATATACTATGGGGGTTTCAGACTGGCCGAAGTAGATGCTGTGAATGTTGTCCTGTTCTAGAAACATCTTAAATGTAATATTATGTCAAAATCTGTCTTCAATATTCCAAAAGTTTTCTTCTCTTGAAAGCAAAGCTTCTTTTTTGCTATCTCATCCCCAAGGTACATTTTTTCCAAAGATTTCTTATTGCACATTTTGCCTTCTTCTCTGAACTCAAATTGCCTGCCCTGGTTTCTTAATCTGAGAATACCCAAGGGAGCAATCCTTTTATGATCAGTCTCCTTGGAATCTAGTGAAAACATGGGAAGTGAGAGAAGTTGTAATCTCTAATAAAACAGGGGAGCTAAACGCACATATATACTCAGCCACTTTAAAATGAAAATAGATCTCCATGTTCTTTCTCTCTTGAGAATTTCACATTTTCCCCTTCTTTTAGAGTAGGTGGGAGATAAGAATAATGAAATGAATTTTATTATCTATCCAACAGAGGGAATTATTGAGTCTGTCATCTGCACCTCTATAACTGTCTGGTTTGGCTCTGCAACCCAAGAAGACAGACACAGACTTCAGAGGATAATTAGAACTGCAGAAAAAACAATTGCTACCAATCTGCCTTCCATTGAGGACCTGTATACTGCACGAGTCAAAAAGATGGCTGTGAAAATATTTACAGACCCCTTCACATCCTGGACATAAATTGTTTCAACTCCTACCTTCAAAACAACACTATAGGGCACTGCACACCAGAACAACTAGACACAAGAACATTTTTTTCCTGAACGCCATCACTCTGCTAAACAAATAATTCCCTCAACACTGTCAAATAATTTATTAAGTCTGCATTACTATTATTATTAATCTTCTCATCCTTCCTATCACCTATCTCCTCTCACTTATGACTATATGGCTAACTTTGTTGCTTGTATCCTTATGATTTATATTGATTGTTTCCTAGTATGATTTGACTGCTTATTTGTACCCTATGACTATCATTAAGTGTTGTACCTTATGATTCATGATGAATGTATATTTTCTTTTATGTACACTGAGAGCATATGCACCAAAGACAAATTCCTTGTGTGTCCAATCACACTCGGCCAATAAAGAATTCTATTCTATTCTATTCTATTCTATTTTATTCTATTCTAACAAAATGTGGAAGGTTTTGGCAACACACAATAATTCGGAATAATTGGATTCCTGATTATTTGAAATTCAATGTTCCTGCCTAAATCCCATCTATGTTGCTTCAGAATCTCAGTCATAAAAAGTCAGATGTCTCATTGTCACCTGCACAGTTGTCATTTGTAAACCTTAATAAGAAAGTCATAAATGAAATTCTAAGAAATGGCACTATATAAATAGATGTTACTTCCCCAATGATACACCTCTCCAATTCCATAATGGCTGCTTTTTTATTTAAAAATCTCTAACATGGATACGGATGAGATTGTATAAGAAATGAAGGATTCACATCTGTAAATAAGAATACAGCAAACTGTGTTGCATTCTTTTTTTCACAGTTGGAATGTAACTTTTTATTACAGCTCAGCCGGCACTGCAAATTAAAATTCATCTTTGTTTGTTCAACTGCTATTTGAAAATGGCTTCCGCCAACTGTTACAGTCAGATATTATGTTGTCATTTGTGCCATTAGTGGAAATGGTTCAATAACATGAATATTTAAAACCAAGTACACACATATTTTTTAATTAGTTTTCAATAGCTACTACTGAGTTATGCTCTCAAAATCTGGTCAAACCTTGCTTAATTTTCAATAGTGCTGAAGCAGCTGGTTGCTGAACTAATAGACTCAAGTTCCTTTGTAGGTTCATCATAGGAAACTGATCAGAAGGTAACAACTTTGCACTTTCATTTGTCATCAATTGAAGCACATATAGAAGACTTCAGGTTGAGATAAATAATTGTATTAACAAATGTTTGCCTACTTCAGATTGTGGTGGGGGGGACAGGATTTTTCACAAAAGATAAAAGAAGGGGTCTAAATTCCAACTGTGTTGAAACTCTATTTCCTACTTGGAGAAGGCCATTCATATTTTGTAAAAATGGAAGGAGAATCATCATCAAATTTAAGGTGTGATAACTAAGACAATTCACAGGATGTTTCATGGGAACTTTTTCTTTCTTTCTCTTGCTCATTCCTGATGGTTAAATACTAGATTAGACCATGCCTTATGTACCATTTTTTAGAGACGAACAGTGGAAGAGCGTTCTGATCACAAGTCCACCTGTGAACATTCAAAATACCTCTTATTGTCTACCAGATCCATTTGACAATTTCAGATTTAAATGTAAATGACTGTTTTCCTATTAACCATCTATCAACTTTGACTTTGGCCAAAAACTGTGGCTTCAGGAAGCAGTTAAGTGTATATACGTATACATTTACTAAATGTTAATATGCTTAAGAAAACATTTGTTATCACACAAAAAACCCAGACACCACATTAAAACTATTCTGATTAACAATGTAGAAAATACAAATATTTTCTTTGTACAGAAAATCTTACATTGAGAATATAAATTCTATATAGGTTGATACGTTTCTTTGTTCAAATTCTTATAGCTGAAAGGCATACAACAATATTGGAGAATGTCTCCATGCTGGGTTCTAGACAGGGGATGTGAGCCCAAATGCGCCTCAAAGTGTTGCTTATATATCCAATAATTACTTGCAATAGTTTATCCAAAATATACTCCTCTACCCAGTATATGTTTATAGAGCATGTACTGACAAGGTCATACTTGACACATTGCAAGGGGTTTGAACATTAAGGATGCACTCAGGATGGATAGGAACTATTAGCACAAGAACATGTGGGTGTTGATCAAGAGGTCTATGTGCTTTAATTTGTGCTGCCAATCACAAGGGCAACATAAAACAAAACTTTTACAGATCATGAACTCCAAAGAAGCTGAAACCTATAGGCATGTGCCAAACACAAGATGCCATGCTTCTATATACCCTGTTTCCATGAAAATAAGACCTCCTCGGATAATAAGCCCTCCCCAAAAATATTGCAACATGGCAGCAGCCATGAGGTGACACACTTGCTGCCTCCTGCACCTCAAAAATAATAAGACCTCCCCAAAAATAAAGCCAAGTGCTTATTTCTGGGGACAAAAGAAAATAAGAGCCTGTCTTATTTTCGGGGAAACACGTAATAGCAACAGATTCTAAACTAGGACTTGTGATAACTGAATAGCAAGATGAACTATGGTATCCAGTAAAGATAGGAGGCTTTAAAATAATCTGAAAGACAAAATACCAAAGCAAGGTCACACCGTTTTATCAAATTAAACCTGCAACAGAGTCACTAGGCATAGAAGAAGGAATGGCAGAACTGGAGAGAGAGGTGAAAAAAGGACTCAGCCTAAAATTGCTACATAGTCATAAATGAATTAAGTCCCACCCACCTTGATTGCTGTTGACACTTATCTAACTCAGTGCTGACAATTCATGGAGAAGATTTCTTCGCATAGGCTTTTAGGACGTCAAGCAAGGTCATTTTCATGGTCTTACCTTAGCATATCCAAAGTTGAACTCTGGTGAGGAACATGGATGCATTCTCTTCATTGATACCTATGAGAGCAAGGACTCTTGTAACTCTTGTAAAGACTTCCAGGGTGAATCTTTTTTTAGGATTACAGGACATTAAGGTCATAGTCAAATCTTTTTTTACAATCAAGTCGTGACTTTTACATCTAGTCCACTGCAGGGTGCCTTTCTTTCATGAGAGGAGAATTGAGAAACATTAGCTTGGGAATTAATTCTTCTCTCCTCCACCCCACCCCCCAAAAAAGTTTTGGGTCATTCTTTAGTTTCTTTGAAGTAAAGGAAAAAGAGGTCAGGAGGATCTGTTTCTGATCTAGCTTTGTAGAATACCTTCAACTTAGAATAAAAGGCTTGTTCCATCCTTTTAATTTTCAAAAAGCTACTGAAAATTGAATTTTCCTAAAAAGGATTTGGTTGAAGGACTTCTTATCACTACCTTAAATTATTTCAGTTTTAACTATTTTTATTAACTGTTGACATTCTTTTCGTTATTGTTTTATTTAACTTTCACCACCATATTATTGCTCTTTTCCTCTGCATTGCAGTATTGATTAGTTATTAGTTGTTTTAATTTATTTACATTTACCATAGACATTTTTCCTGTTATGGATGGTTTGGATGCTTTACTCTGTATTCATCCTAAGTCATTATTGATTCAGTGGTGTAGAAGTAGAATCAATAAATAAATACTCTGTCAAATAACCATTTCCATGTTCTATCTAGAAATCTGCAAGAAAAGATGTTGCAGGCCATATTCTATTTTTGAATAGTATCTTCTAGCACAATTTTAAAAAAAATGTGTACCCTTGGTCAAAAATACCACTTTCGAATTGATGTACTTCACCTACAGTATATGTAATCAAAGGTATTTTAGTGTTAAATATTATACAAAAAGCACATCAAAACAAAAGTTTAGTAAAACAAAACTACTCACAACAGTATTTTCTTGAAATTGGAAGTTGACAGATAAACCCTACGTGCCAAAATAAAACAATGAAGTAGTTGATTTCCCCATTCCCCAAATAAATAATATTTCAATTTTGCAGAACAAAAAAACCACTACCTTTCCTTCCCTAAATACACAGTTTGAGGGCTTTTAGAATAATCATGCAATTTCTGAAATAGTAAGGCAGTAAACATTTCTATCATCAGGAAAAGAGAAAATTACCGGTCCATTACTGCAACATAATCAGCTTAGTTTTAGACCTATGTGGATTTCTGATATAATTATCCTCAGGGTATATTAGATAAGTATCTACAAGTATGTCCTTTGAAACGTCTCTTCTAATCTTACTCTGAATTCCTAACACAAATTGTTTCTTGTGTACATTCTTTTGAGGGAAAAGGCATGGAAAAGGACAAAAAAATAGTATTTATTGACAATAATCAATATTAACCAAAGTAGTCATGTTGTCTAGCTGGGGAATAAAACTCTACCATCAGTAAGTGGGCAATACCTTTATTAGGATTAATCAAAATGTCATAAAATTGAGTACAAGCCTTTGACTTGTTCAGAAATTTTCATCCATTGGGATGATACAGAAATTGGAATAAGGAAGATTGAGAAAAGTTTAGGCTAGGCCAACTATTGTTAGTCTACACTTCAGACTTTGCCCCTAAAGTAGAGATTGAGGTCTCACTGAATTCTATCTAACATTTGGGAAGAATGAAAAAAAAATAGCTAATCATAGAGTTTTAAAATTGTTCTATGTCACCCATGGACAAATTATGCTAACTTCTGGTTTGTCAATAATTTTTTTTTGTATGTAGAAGTTTGGTTGTAGCAAAATATGAGTGGATTTGTTCTGCAAAGTTTTATTCATCTTCACCGAACATAGAAATGTAGAGCTGAAAGGGAGCTTGGAGGCTTCCAGTCCAAACCATTGCTCAAGCAGGAGATCTTATACCATCCCAGTCAAATGGTGTCCAGTCTATTTTTGACTTTTTTAATCAAAGATTTAATCTAAGCACAGTACACAAAATTCTCTGCTACAATGTCTTATCTGTCAATGACTTCTTCAGCTTCAACCTCAATAATACATGGGCAAACAATCGATACAAACTCAAAGTAAACTGTTCCAAACTCGATTGCAGAAAATACGACTTCAGTAACACAGTGGTCAATTCCTGAAATGCTCTACCTGACTCCGTTGCTACATTCTCTAATCTCACAGCTTCAACCTTAAACTGTCTAACGTGGATCTCACCCCATTTTTAAGAGGTCCGTAAAGGGGGTGTGCATAAGTACACCAGCGTGCCTAATGTCCATGTCCTACTGTCCCCATTTATCTGTATTAATTTCTTTTCTTCATATCCATGATTATATTTATACCTGCTATTGTGTACAAGTTTGACAAACTAATAAATGCAAATACAAAAGCATTTTTCCATCATTAAAAATGTTTTTCCTTCATTAAAAGCAACCTCAACTCCTAAACATCAAAGGGGGATGAAATTACCATAGAATAGAATAGAATAGAATAGAATAGAATAGAATAGAATAGAATAGAATAGAATAGAATAGAATAGAATTCTTTATTGGCCGGGTGTGATTGGACACACAAGGAATTTGTCTTTGGTGCCTATGCTCTCAGTGTACATAAAAAGACAAGATGCATTCATCATGAATTATAAAGTAGAACAATTAATGATAGTCATAGGGTAAAAATAAGCAATCAAATCATACTAGGAAACAATCAATATAAACCATACAAATACAAGCAACAAAGTTTCAGTCCTGCAGTCATAAGTGGGAGGAGATGGGTGATAGGAACGATGAGAAGACTAATAATAATAGTAATGCAGCCTTAGTGAATAGTTTGACAGTGGTGAGAGAATTATAACACTAACATCTATTTACCATCTCACACTGGACCACTATAGTCCATAAGCCATCCTGCTGTTAGTTGATTTAGGCTAAGATGTGTTAACTTTGATGACTGGATTATTTGAAGTATCTGCAAGGTATTTTCAGTTTTGCACGGAAATCTGAAAAAATGCTAGTGTGATCTGCAAAAGGAAAGAGTAGAATTGCTCTGTGGGTTCAAGGCAAACATCTGGAAAAGGTACTGTTTTATTCAGAAAGGAGACATGGTTACAATCTTACTTTAGGCAATATGGAGGGAGACAACATGCATTTTAAAGACATTTGTAAAATAAAATAAAAATGCTGAGATACTGTCTGGGTAAGGTAGGGTCAAAACGCCAATAAATAATGAAGAGTTGCTATTTTGAACTCATCCATGAATTGCTCACTCTTTCCCCTTATTGGTTCATAGTTCTGGGCTTCTGATGATACAATTTACCCTAATTAAACATGTGTCAAGTAATTACTCTTGATCTAAAGATGATAAATTATATCTTGTAGAGCATTATTTGGCAGGCAAACAACAAGCTAGATTCAAAGGTATGTGTTTCCTTAAGTAGAAGCTAGATCTAGCTCTAATACAAGGAAAGAATTAAGCCTTGTATGTGTCAGGTCCACATATGAAGATCCAATTAAACTGATTTATTGCTCATCATGCCCATGCCCAGGAATTTTCTCAACTAAGGGCTAGCACCTGCTTGAAGTTAGATAAGGCCAAGAGAATCCAAAGGAGGTTGGACTTAGTCTACTTGTGGCTACAGAAGGATACTAGGCTGATCCCTTTTTTAACTCCGACCCAGGTTCTGCCACTCATTTTCTTGCAGTATTTGTGTTTTACATATAGACTTAAAAATCATTCATGCATACATATATATTTATTTGTCCTGAGTAAAATGAAGAGCAAGCTGGTGTTATTTCCAGCTAGGCTGACCCCCCCACCCCCGAAACAGCAAAATGGACTGTAGAAGCTGCAATGCCATGTCCTGAACCAAGAGCTATGTGTATACAATGGGCTTCCTAGTTGTGTAACACCTCTTTCTCAAGAAAACCACCATCTTTGGATGATGGGGAGAATATCTTTCTGTACATCAAATTCTAAAAGTACCTTGTCCATTTATTTATTTACTATTAAAAATATTTTTCTTAGTATATTTCTAAAAAGGAACTTCAGCATGGAATATTGCTGGACAGGCCAATTTCTCTCTTTCCCCTCTCCTCCAATATAGTGTTCAGATTTTTTTTATAGTTATATCTAAAGTTTCTTTTTTAAATTATGTCAAGACAGATTTTAACTAACAGGCTGGGATTTGTTGGCCCTGGTAGGGATATTGAACATTTTATTACTCCTAATTCTATTACTTTAATAGCAGCCTAGCACATGGGAATTGTAGAGGTGAGGTTTTTCCTAACATTATCGCCATGCCAAGAAAAAAAATGTCTCTCCAATACATTTTTGTCTCTCCTATGTATCAGTTACAATGTATAAAAGCTGGACCCAAACTACAATTCACTCAGTGCCATATTATTTAAACAGATCAGAATCTGTTTAAAAAAGAAAATAGACTGTTCCGTTTCCCCAAGAAATTGCTTTCATTAAAAAAAAAAAAAAAATAAAACTTTTATTTCCCAACATTTGCATTTCAAGAGTACTTTTCTCTATATTTTCATAGGCTACACTACACATAGTATGCATATACTTTCACCCCAACCCCCAGTGGTAGGATTCAGCCAGTTTGCACTGGTTCAGGAGAACTGGTTGTTAAATTACACCACCACCCCAACCCCACTATCAAAGTAGGTCCCGGGAGCTGTGCTGTGATGGAAAAATGGACAACAGAGAGGTCAGCGTGAAGGAAGAAGGCAATTTTCCCTCTTTCTTCTTTCTGATCCTCCTTCTTCCCTTGTGCCAGCCACTCCATTGCCTGTTTCCCCATTACAATGCAGCACCCAGGGTCCACTTTGACAGTGTGTGTGTGTGTGTGTGTGTGTGTGTGTGTGTGTAATTTAACAAGTGGTTTGCCCAGGGTCAGGATGGCCATCACAGGAGGCTCATCCCGCATGTGCTGCAGAGCTGAAGGATGGGGATGGGCCACGCCTCCCACGACAGCCAACCTGACCCTGTGGAAACCAGTGGTTACATTTATTTATTTTTATTTGATTTATTTAGTTTGTCAAACGTGTATGAGATAAAGTCTAAACATGGACATGAGCACATTAAATGAGCACAAATAAATGGGGACAGTAGGACAGGGATGATAGGCACGTTGGTGCGCTTATGCATGCCCCCTTACAGACTTCTTAGGAAAGGGGTGAGGTCCACGGTAGACAGTTGAAGGCTGAAGCTGTGAGGGTTAGAGAATGTAACAATGGAGTCAGATAGAGCATTCCAGGCACTGACCCCTCTGTTGCTGAAATCATATTTTCTGCAACCGAGTTTGGAGCAGTTTACCTTGAGTTTGTATCGATTGTTTGCCCATGTATTATTGAGGTTGAAGCTGAAAAAATCGTTGATGGGTAGGACATTGTAGCAGACAGTCTTGTGTACTATGCTTAAGTCAGGTGGTAGGCTGACCTAATACATACATACATACATACATACATACATACATACATACATACATACATAAACTGAATCCCACCACTACCCACCCATCCCCATTTATCACACAATAATTTGTATAAGAATTAAAAGAGCAGTAGGTCATCCTGCTTTGGAATCTACATTTTGCTACATTTTAGACCAGACAGACGACAAACGACCCACTTCAACTTTTGCCCAAATTTGTCTTCTGTATTCCCTTGTACCATTTCCTGCACTGGGTGGTGCTGTTCGCAATCACTTGTGCCTTAGTCACTTCCTGAAGGGATTACTACAATGTAATTTACACGGGGCTCTCCTCGGAGACTAGTACCCAAAAGCTTCAGCTAGTCCAAACAATGGCAGCTCAGGCAGTTATCCACACAACCATTTTATTTCTCTCTTTCACCAGTTGTCCTGGTTTCCAATAGATTTTCAAATGCAATTCTAGGTACTGATTGCTATCTATGAAGCCACACATACAGTAACAGGGGGCCAGGTTGTTCCAAAGGTGCTTTTTCAAGAGGCAAATGGACTTTCTGGTTTTTCTTTGAAGATGTTTTACTTCTCATCCAAGAAGCTTCTTCAGCTCTGACTGGGTGGTGGAGAATGGAAGGATTCACACTCCTTGAAGGAGGGTGGTCATTTGCATTCTTCAAAGAAAAACAAGGAAATCCAGTTGCCTCTTGAAAAAGCTCCTTTGGAACAACTGAGAATCTCCATAGACATGGATCCAGGTTATTTTGGTACTATCTCTAATTATTTCTACTTGTTCTTCAAGGTCTAATAGGAGATGCTTGCTGATTAAAATTTGTTGGGCCCAGAAAATGAACTTTTCAGTTATAGTCTGAATAGTCTTGAGAGAGCCGAGGTGGCGCAGTGGTTAAATGCAGCACTGCAGGCTACTTCAGCTGACTGCAGTTCTGCAGTTTGGCTGTTCAAATCTCACCGGCTCAAGGTTGACTCAGCCTTCCATCCTTCCGAGGTGGGTAAAATGAGGACCCGGATTGTTGTTGGGGGCAATATGCTGACTCTGTAAACCGCTTAGAGAGGGCTGAAAGCCCTATGAAGCGGTATATAAGTCTAACTATTGCTATTAGTCCTTTGAATCATCACACCTATCATACCTGACAGGGCTGCATATTGGGATAGCATAAAGACGTGGTTCTGCACCCATGCATGAGAGTCAGGAAATTATTCTGGACCCATGACAAATTGTGAGTTTTATTGTTCTTGTGGATATTGTCTATGGGGCCATATAATATTGTACGTTGGAGAATGAGCATATTGTTACTTTCTAAATGTTACTATTACCTCTAAAAGCTGTTAGTACAGAGAATTTATGTTGCAAGATGTAAAATCATGCAAATTATATCAATCAATTAATAAACATTCTAATTCCTGAAATTCCAATAATTCAATGCATGAAATAATCCTCTGATCAGTTCTGGAGAACTGGTAGTAGAAATTTTGATTAGTTCTGAGAACCAGTAATACCAGCTCTGACTGGCCCTGTCCCCATCTATTCTCTGCCTCCTGAATCCCAACTGATCAGGAGGAAATGGGGATTTTGCAGTAACCTTCCCCTTGAGTGTAGATGGATTGGAGATTTTACCGTATCCACACCCACCAAGCCATGCCCACAGAACAGGTAGTAAAAAAAAATTGAATCCGACTACTGCCTTGGATTGCAAGGCAATCAAACCAGTCGGTCCTAGAGGAGATCAATCCTGAATGCTCTTTAGAAGGCCAGATCCTGCAGAGGAAACTCAAATACTTTGACCACCTAATGAGAAGGAAGGACTTACTGGAGAACAGCCTAATGCTGGGAAAGATATGAGGGCAAAAGAAGAAGGTGACGACAGAGAATGAGGTGGCTGGATGGAGTCACTGAAGCAGTAGGTGTGAGCTTAAATGGACTCCAGAGGATAGTAGAGGACAGGAAGGCCTGGAGGAACATTGTCCATGGACTCATGATGGGTTGGACGTGACTTCACAACTAACAACAACAAGTTGATTGCAATTTTCCACTCATGGCTGTGAATTGCTAATATGAGTCCCACGAAGTCATCCAAAGAATGTATAATTCAGCTAACACCCTACCTGCAGAAATAAATAAATGGTGAATACAACAGATGTGCCTCATGTTTTAAATAAGTACACTGGAAAGATCCCTTTTGATTTCATGATATACAGGATTACATTTCAGGTTGTTCTCCATCTTACACTGTTTTCCTTGTGCAAAGGTAATCATCCCTAACACATACTTTAACCCTGCAGGCTGTAAGATTATACCACTACATCTTCCTTACAAATAATATACATGAGGAAAATGATTTGCAAATATGCTTGCGGGCATGATTTAGCAGTGGAGTCATATAGCTTTATTAAACTTTTCCAGAAGGTCTCCTGTGATTAATTTCTAACCTGAATATTATCAAGAGTCTATCTTGCATAGAAATTGTGCAATTTGTTGTTTTGATCTAAAATGTATTGTTTGTTTCTTCTTTTCCCATTCCAAGCCTTATTTGGAGAACTGGGATGCGTGCATTTATTGTTTTCAGCAAGACTGCCTGTGTTTCTGTCTCCCTTTGAATCACCAAATCACTTCAGAAGGCTTTGAACTTAGTTTCAGTCCACTGCAGAGACGTATCTCTGGAGTATAGTTTTCAAATGTTATTTCCATCAAAAAGGGTGGCATTGTAAATTATAAGCGACTTAGGGGCTGGATTGCTTCAGCTGGCAGGAAAGTCCAGACCTCTGACAGCTGGATCAATCTTTTAGCAGGTGGCTGATGGGAAGACTACTCTTTGGAGGGGGTGCTCCCAAAAGCCTGATTAGAGAAAAGGGCTGTGATGCTATGTGGATTAGGACATGACATATTAACCCAGTGATGAGCAGACATAATGAGCTCTCTGTTCTAATAGACAGGCTGGTATTGGTAACTTCTTCTAGACAAACAAGATTTTCCCATATTCCAGATTCCATATTGCTCGGCGACATGAACTCAAATTGCCAAGTGAATTCCAGCTCTGTTTTTAATAAGAACTTCCCACCTCATTAAATATGAGAACTAGTTGAACTGAGATTACAGCTGAGTTTGCCTAGCTGAATTTCAGGTTTGTCAACTGTTATAGCACTAGCACTTAGACTTATATACTGCTTCATAGTGCTTTACAACCCTCTATAAATGGTTACAGACTCTGCATATTGCCCCCAACAATCTAGGTCCTCATTTTACTGACTTCAGAAAGATGGAAGTCTGAGTCAACCTTGAACCAGTCAGGATCAAATTCCTGGCAGTGAGCTGAGTTAGCCTGAACTACTGCAATTTAACCAATGTGCCACACTCAGAGAGATGGCAGAGTCATCTTCCTTTGGTGGTTATGACACTCTGCTGATAGAATCACTGATCTTCATTCTGACTAATAAGACATTTCTTTACATTAGCAGATAAATTAAGTTTCTGGGATGGTGATATACAAGTTTATGACAAGTGTTTGATTTTGAGAAGCTGATACAGACAGAATTCTCCAGGCCATTCCCATGCAAATAGCCATGATGAACTGTTCTTAGCATTTGAGATCCAGCATTGTTAGTCTCTCCCTCTCATTCTCTCTCTCCCCCTCTGTGTGTGTGTGTGTGTGTGTGTGTGTGTGTGTGTGTGTGTGTGTGTGAGAGAGAGAGAGAGAGAGAGAGAGAGAGAGAGAGAGAGAGAGAGAGAGAGAGAGAGAGAGAGAGAGAGAGAGAGAGAGAGAGAGAGAGAGAGAGAGAGAGAGAGAGAGAACTAACAGAATAAATATTCCCACAATAATCCAGTGAAGATAAATTTAGAGAGTGTAGGATCACCACAAAGAAGAGGGGATCAGCTAATTTTCCAAAGCACCAGAAGGCAAGACAAGAAACAATGTAAATAAATTAACCAAGGAGAAAAGCAGAGAATTCAGAGAAACTTCCTAACTGAGGAAAATTAACAAGTGTAACAGCTTCCCTTCAGAAGTTGTGGATGTTCCATCACTGGAAGTTTTTAAGAAGAGACTGGACAGTCACTTGTCTCAAATTGTATAGGGTCTACTGCTGGATTAAAAGACCACCAAGGTCTCTTCCAGCTCTATTCTGATTGATTGATTGATCCCAAGTCTTCCTATGAGTTATTCTGACAGATGGGGAACTGAACTTGAATCTTTCCAGTCTAAGTCACCCACTAACTGATGATTCTCGTTATATTGCACAATTGCTTGGATCCATAACTGCTGGAGAACCTGGCAAGGAAGGGGGAAAAAATTAGCACTTCTGTTTCTACGTGCAAAAAACTCTGCCCTTTCATTTCTGCATTTCTGCACCCTGCGTAGGTGGGTGTTGATCGGCCTTCTGATAGGTTCAAATAGGTGAGGCTTATCTCACAGTCAACATCAGGTTTCAAATAGGTGAGGTTTATCTCGCTGCCGGCATCCAGCAGTTCATCCCCCTGCAGTGGGAGATAAGATTAGAGGGCCTTGATCCTCCCTCTGTAGGAACAAGACCTCAATCTCTCACTGTCTCTCTTTAATCAGGTTCCTATTTTAGCTGCCACAAAGCTGTCAACAAAAGAAAATAAGATATCCCCCCTCTAGGGGTTAAATTGGATTTCTCAGTGTGCAAATGTGCCTCAGAGTGGGAGGGGGAAGTCCCACCTGTACCCTCCATCAGGCAAATTACTTCTGACTTTTAATTTATTTCTCCAGGAAATGGAAAGGTATGGCATATCCAAAGTCAATAGGGAATAAAGAACGAGGTGTAATCAGACTCCTCACCAATCCAGACCCCCCCTCCCTCTTTCCCTGTCAGATTTAATAGGTTTTCCAGCCACACAATTTATAGAAGGTATGTCAGCTCCTTTTGCTCAGCTCTTTATTAAGGACTTGGCTAGTTAATGATTCCAGCAAGTTTGTTTGTTGTTTGCATCTTTCATCCTCTTTTTCTCTCCTCTTCTCCACCCCCTCCACCATGCCATGGCATCTACATCCATAATCTTACCTTTTTATATCTTCCATAGCCATCTATATATAAAATTTTATCTAGACTTAACTGCCATGACCATCTACATATATAATCTCACCTATATTTTCTTTTATCTGCCATATCATATATAACCTTACCTATATATTTTTATATCTGCCATGGCCATCAACATATATAGTCTCACCTATATTTTTTTTTATATCTGCCATGGCCACCTACATATATAACCTTACCTATACTTTCTTCTATACATTTGGAACATTAGCTTTCTACTGACATAATCAAGAGGAGCATTCCCTTAGATGCATAGCAGAGTGATGTTCAATTTGAAGGTGATTTTTAAAAGGCATTAGATTTCACAGACTTATTAAGAGTTATAGTAAATTGAATTGTCACCTCTCAATGTAATGTTCCTTGGAATAACTAGAACTAGAATATGATTTTAAAATATGAAATACATGAATCACCTCCATACATGAAAGGGAGGGATCTGGGAAATTATCATTAGGATTATCATCATCATCATCATCATCATCATCATCATCATCATCATGAAACTTTTTAAAGAATATCAGGAAAATTGTCAAGTTCTTTTGCTCTTTTGAAGATTCTCAACAACCCTATGAGGAAAATAAGTTAAGGAGTAGTGAGTCAGCCAGTATTAAGCAGGGAGATGTGTAGAGGATAGGGGATTTTATTTTATTTTTTACCTCCAACCCTCTAATCATTACAATAAATGCAGTCAGAATCCTGGTTTGTTTGCAGGATTTGTAGAGTATTGTTTCCAGGGAAAACCCCTAAAAAAAGAAGGCTCTGGGGCTTGACATTCCTCAAAGTTCCATTTTATTAGAGAAGTCATATTGGCACATCTGGGAAAACTGAATCTGAAAGTTTCCAGGATTTCCCCACTCAAATTAAGGTTCAAATCCCTGCCCAGCACACACATGTCCATCACATGGTCCAATCAAACGTCATCCCAACTGGAGATGCCTCCCAGTCATGTCACTCCAGGTACAGGGCAAGATGTCCTTGACTTTCTGAGAAAGGAATGACTATATCTACCCCACTCCATATAATTTCCCCCCTCCTAGTTTCCCACCACAATAAATGTGGCAGGCTTGAAGGCCTAATGCAAAAGATGGCTTCCAGGCCTGACATACTGATGTATGTAAAGGGGAAAACATCATTGTTATGAGGGAATTTAGAAAACAACTAAGCCACCTTTCCATTTAGAAAGACCTATGGATAGAGCTCTCTATCAGCTGAAGCCCAGGAACAGGAATGTAGGATGAGATCCAAGTTCCTTCAAGAGGAAGACAAGTCACTCACCAGCTTTGTAGCTACAAAGTTACTTAAGATAGGTGGTCGAGCTCATGTTTGCTATTTTGACTAATCCACAGTTGAGCCAAAAATAAATCACCTCAGCTGCCAAATGCAAGATTACGCAGAAAAACATGTAAGTAAATAACTGGGTTTTTTTTTTCATAAAAGAATCTAAATTTTGCTTTGTTATTGTTGTTAGTTGCAAAGTCGTCTTCAACCCATCGTGACCCTATGGACAATGATCCTCCAGGCCTTCCTGTCCTCTACCATCCTCTGCAGTCCATTCAAGCTCAGGCCGACTGCTTCAGTGACTCCATCCAGCCACCTCCTTCTCTGTCGTCCCCTTCTTCTTTTGCCCTCAATCTTTCTCAGCATTAGGCTCTTCTCCAGTAAGCCCTTCCTTCTCATTAGGTAGCCAAAGTAGTTTATTTAGTTATTTTATTTATTTATTAATAAGATTTATAGGCCGCCCAATCCCGAGGGACTCCGGGCGGCTTACAAAAAAGAGAAAAAATAAATAATGAAAAAATAAAAAGACAGATTTAAAATCACCACACATACATTCGTTCTGATCGGGGCTGGACCTCAATAGTGAGGTCAACAGCCCCAGGCCTGCCAGAATAGCCAGGTTTTAACAGCTTTTCTGAAGGCCATGAGAGTGGGTAAGGTCCGGATCTCTGGGGGTAGCTCATTCCAAAGGGTCAGAGCAGCCACAGAGAAGGCTCTCCTCAGGGGAGCCACCAGCCAACATTGTCTGGCTGACGGCATCTGAAGGAGGCCCACCCTGTGGGATCTCACCGGCCGCTGGGAGGTATGTGGCAGTAGGCGGTATCACAGGTACACTGGACCTAAGCCATGTAGGGCTTTAAAGGTAATAACCAACACCTTGAACTGCATCCGGAGACCAATAGTTCGCGGAGGATAGGTGTAACGTGGGTGTGCCTAGGTACACCCAGTATCGCTCGCGCAGCTGCATTCTGGACTAGCTGCAGTCTCCGAACACTTTTCAAGGGTAGCCCCATGTAATTGAGTTTCATCTTCAGGATCTGGCCTTCTAAAGAGCAGTCAGGATTGATCTCTAAGACTAACCAGTTGGATCGTCTTGCAAGGATTTGCAGGAGTTTTCTCCAGCACCATTATTCAAAGGCTTCAATGTTTTGGCATTCAGCCTTTCTTATGGTCCAACTTTCACAGCCATACATTGCAACTGGGAAAACCATAGCCTTGACTTTACATACTTTTGTTGGCAGGGTGATGTCTCTGCCTTTTAGTACGCTGTCTAGATTTACCATAGTTTTCCTCCCCAGGATTTTTGCTAAGGATTTGCAATTATCTCCACGCCTGTTAATATCACCCCTATTTAGAATGACATGTTTGCTCATCCCAACAACCCGCTTTGTACGTGCTCATCTGCCGGATTAATTTGCAAGCCATCCTTTGCACTGAGATATTTTTTAAAAAAATGACAATAGGTGGCGTCTGTTTGCATGCTCCAGAGCTTTAAAAGCTTTCAATTCCGCTTGTCGCCCTGTGAATCTCTGGAATGGCAAATTCTCCTAAGAATTCAGCACACTTTGTTTCTTCCCTCCCCCACACACGCTCTTTTGCCCCCTCCCTTCCGCTCCTGCTTTTCTTGTGAATGTTCAATGTACTAACTGTTACTTGTGTGACAGCATTCAGATTTAATCCTGCCACCACCAGGAAGGCTAACATATCAATTATACTTGATCGTAATTTGTTTGAAATTCCAAAAGGCCAAGGAAAGAAATCAAGGAAGCAATTTTCCCTAGTAATAGCATCAGCATAACACAGAAGAGACCGGGGGAAAAAAAAGAAAAAAGAAAGAAAGAAAGCATAAAGACAGATTATCTTCTGCAGCTCTTTCATGCTAATTTCACTTTCTGTCAATAGGCAGCAGTCTAAATAAGACAGGGTGGTATTGATTTACAGAGAATGTAGCAGGTGATCTGCCAACATCTCTGGGCAATATTCATGGAGATTGTCAGGAAAGTACTAATTGTATTCCTTTTTGAAAAATACCTTGGAGATGTTGCTTTTCTTTCTTTTTCCTGCAAGCCCTCCTCAGCTGTACCTTTAAGATCACAGGAACAGTTCTTGAGAAATAAAGTAAAGGGTAAAGGTTCCCCTCACACATATGTGCTAATCGTTCCCAACTCTAGGGGGCGGTGCTCATCACTGTTTCAAAGTCAAAAAACCAGCGCTGTCTGAAGATGTTTCAGTGATTATGTGGCTGGCATGACTAAATGCCAAAGGTACACGGAGTGCTTTTACCTTCCCACCAAAGTGGTTCCTATTTTTCTACTTGCATTTTTACATGCTTCGAACTGCTAGGTTGTCATAAACTGGGACAAGTAATGGGAGCTCACTCCATTAAGTGGTGCTAGGGATTCAAATCACCAAACTGCTGACTTTTCTGATCGACAAGCTCAGCATCTTAGCCACTGAGCCACCGGGTTCCCTTTCTTGAGAAATAGACCCGGCATAAGTTTTAATGATAATGATGGTGATTAGAACACCAATGCTGTTCACCCAGGTATCTATCTCCAGGTTTACGTCTCTTATCAATGTTTCCCAAATTACTTTTCAAAGTTCTCCTCAAAATCCTTCTTTGCATTTTTTTGGGTGGTGATGATGATGGAGGGAGACAGGGATAATAGTCAACATAGCCAATGTTTTGGGGACACATTAGACCTAAAATCACAAGGACTTTTGCTTTTCATATAGCAATTCAGAGAGCCAATGGTTAAGGGACAGGTTAGATAGCTTTAGGTCGTGAGTTCAAGTCCCATCTTAGCCCTGAAAACCAGCTGGGTGACGTTGGGTCAATCACCAGGAGACTTTGAATTCTAACCCTGCCTTAGCTATGAAAGCCCACTGGGTGAATTTGGACCATTCACCAGGAGACTGTGAGTTCTAGTCCTGCCTTAGCCATGAAAGTCAGCTGGGTGATCTTGGCCCAATCACCAGGAGACTGTGAGTTCTAAGCTAGGTGACTTTGGGACAGCTACTGTCTCTGAAGCCACTCCACAGAGTTGTGATTGTGAAGAAAATAGGAGGAGAAAGGTATGTTGAATACGTTTACCACTTTGGGTTGTTTGTAAAAATAATAAAGGCGGGATAGAAATAAATAAATTATTTCTCTGGCCTATGGCTCTGTTAATACTCTCTTGAAGAGGATGCTGCTTGTATTCCAATAGGAGTTCACACTTCCTCTTCACTGGGGTTTCTAGAAGAAATATTTCTTCTCAATATTCTAGTTGTTACTACAGCCACTGCTATAGACAGTACTCAAAGGAAAGAAGTGACAAAGTATGTCATGAAATAAAATCTTTCCAAAACTTATCCACAAAATAAATACATCAGGAAACCTTCTACAAACATCTCAAGTTTCAATTCCATTTTATGGGGAACAAAGTTGTATTTTTTTCTTGATGTGGGGGTAGTGGATTATAGTATATTGCCAGAAGAAGAATATGCATCCATAACTAAATGTCTATGTACAGCCCTCTCTTAACAGAAGGGGAGGGATAAAACAACATCTGTCTCCAGTCTACAACACAATCCTCTCAGCAGTTCCAAGAAGGCTCCACACACATTTGCACCACTCAGGTGACCCTAAGGACACAGATAAGTCTCCAGGTGGCCTCAACAACTTGCTAAAAGAATGCAAATGAATAGCTGTCTGCAAGGGGTACAAATCCTTGCATTCCCCACCATCCCCTCAGAGTTGAAGAGGCTTCTTGGATGAGAAGTGAAACATCTTCAAAGAAAAAAAAACAGAAAGTCCAGTTGCCTTTTGAAAAAAAAGCACTTTTGGGACATGCATCTATGGCACAAAAGACATTTGTTGCTCCTAAACACTATTATCTAAGTGGGGCTCAGATTTAACTATGCTCATCCAACATCTTTGCCTCCCTGCTTTGGAACTCGGTGGTGGAGGGATTTTAAAAAGAAAATCTATAAGAACAGCATCCTATCAGAAACTAATCAATATTTCTTCCCCTAGGAATTTCTGAAATTCTTAGTTAAATCACAGAACCCTGTCCTTGGCATTACCTTCCATAAATTGTATATTATAGCTATATTAATATGGACATTTTTGCTGTCTGCAAGGATATGGCCTGGCTATTTATTATGGTAGGATCAAAAGCCAAGGACTTTTCTTTTCAGACTTAAAGAAGGTGGTGAGGCAAACAGCCAATGCGCTTTATTATTATTATTATTTTGCAGAAAGAGTCCACATGCCTTGATTGGTTATATTTTTGGTTATGATTTGCGACCCAAAAATTCTTGATTAGAAATGTTGTGGTTATCCTTTCTGATTTTATTGCTGCCTTGGATGTTGATCTTTTCCCAGCTGTGTTATCATGTCTTTTAAGAGTATGATTTTCTTTTTAACCCAGTATATATTTATTTAAAAGTGAGCATTTTACAGCTTTATTACTTCTTCTAAAGTTCTGGCTGAGGCATCATGGAAACCAACACAACTTCTTCTCATTTCTCAATCCTGCCTTAAATGAATTTTGTTTTCTTAGGTCAGAGACCAGGATGACCAGTAGATGAAAGATGAGATTAAGTTATCATCATCAGAGTTGGAAGGAACCTTGGAGATCTTCTAGTCCAACACCTTGCTCAAGCAGGAAACCCTATATCATTTCAGACAATTTGTTGTCCAATCTCTTCTTAAAAACCTTCTCTGATGGAGCACCCACAACCTCTGAAGACAAGCCATTTCATTGATTGATTACTCTCATTGTCAGAATGTATAATGGAAATAACTATATAACACTGAAATTTTATACAATTACATTAGGAATAAAACTATAAAACCTTACATACTTTGCATGGAATGTTGTATTTAACTCCACTGGGTTTTTCACAGGTCTTAAAACTCATAAGATTAAATTTTGCTCATCACCTAAATCAAAAATGGATAAAGTTGTATGCCTTCAAATTATTCTGGTATATAATTTTTTTTTAAAAAAAAAGCTCCAGATTTTATTTACTCATTTAATTTATATGCCACTGCATACAAACACCAGGAAAAATTTAAAAAGATGAATTTCTCATAGAATGATTAGGACTGCTGCATTTATTTCCTAAGAGGATATATGAGTTTAGCATTTTGCTTCCCCTGGCTTCAGGATCCCCTATTATTCTGCCCCATCTGGAACACCCTCATTCAATTTTCATCTAAAATTTCAAATTGCACCCTCTCCCAAGCTACAATGGTACACCAATCTGCAGCAAAAGCTAGTCCTTTAAGAAGAGAATACTTCTCTTTCTAAAAATCACCACCAACCTCTCTTCCTGGGCTCTTCCTTTTGAGCTAATGCTAATCTGCTGCTTCTCCCTAGGTAGGAATGACTCATCCCACTGGCAAAGCTGTCTCTTACTGGCTCCTGAGGAGTACCTTTTGAAAGTGCAGATTTGGCTAAGAAGGATAAAGCTGAATTGACAGTCAGAGAGAAAAGAATTCCAGGAAACTACTTGAATCTTTTTATGGCATGCATACCTGCAGATTCACATAAAGTCTGAGATTGCCTCTGATAACAGAACAAAATTCTAAAAGACCTTCCTTCCTTCCTTCCTTCCTTCCTTCCTTCCTTCCTTCCTTCCTTCCTTCCTTCCTTCCTCCCTTCCTTCCTTTCCCCCTTTCTCCCTTCTCGTTCCCATCCCTCTCTCCATTCCTTCTTTCCTTCCTTCCTTCCTTCCTTCCTTCTCATTCCCATCTCTCTCGCTCCTCTTTCCTTCCTTCTCATTCATATTCCTCCCTTCCTTCCTATCCTCCTTCCTTCTTGTGTATGTGGATTTTCCCCTCTTTTTTCTTGCTTTCCTATTGGGTTCTATGCCATTGTAATTTCAACTTCATTTGATTTATTTATTTTACAATTGTATGTGCTTCTCTCTTTCAAATGGTTGTGGGTAACCTACAACATTTTTTGATTTGTTATTTTTCAGAGCCCAGGACTTGCTATTTATCAATGTTGTCTGTACTCCTAGAAGTACTCTATGGATACATTTCAGCATGTATTTTTATATTCTTCATCTAGATTATGCTTTTTGCCTGAAAATGTCAGAACTGTGACATTCTTTACTCTGTATTTGACTTATACAGCATGTTTTTTTTTTACTCAGCTAAATACTTGCAAAGATGCCATTAATCTAATAATGGCATCTAAAACCTAATAATATAGATATAGCTAATGCTCTTGGTTGTGCTTCATTATCTGAACTGCCATACAGGGTTAACCTCAATCTTGCAACACAGAAATATTTCTCCTTTTTCTTTCTTGAAAACTGGGGAGTGCCTCTTTTGAAATGTTTCCCATCTATTCCTCCTTCTGTGGGCTGAGGCATCTTTTCCATGCTGGTTGGCTAGTCTGAGATTCTCCCTTCTGCCTCCCAAGGTAATTCTCACAGACCATTACAACTCCTTGGAACACGCATGTCACGTATACAAAAGGATCAGATCCTGAATCATGCTTCTGCAACCACCATCTACCCTCTTACAACACCCCCAAAGATATTGCTGCCAAAAAGCACCAGATTGTTTCTGATTTAAATAATAATGATAGAAGTGAGAAAAGAATACCATTTTGATATTTGAGTAATATGGTAGGTTACTGAAGGATTTCTATAATTCCTCACAAGGATTGTGGAATCTATTATGACACCAGGCCAGTTGAATGAGTGTTGGTTCCTACTTGTAGAACACTGAATTAGTGTCTACTGCTCACCAAATATAAAGCCAATCTTTACTGAACATTAAGACACAATGCTTACTTTTCTTCAATGTTCTTAGCAAACTCCAGCTGAATAAAGTTAAGGTTCCCCTTGCACATATGTGATAGTCATTCCCAACTCTAGGGGGTGGTGTTCATCTCTGTTTCAAAGCCGAAGCACCAGCGCTGTCCGGAGACATCTCTGTGGTGCAGTGGTTAAATGCAGCACTGCAGGCTACTGCTAGATCAGCAGGTCAGCTGTTCAAATCTCACCGGCTCAGGGTTGACTCAGCCTTCCATCCTTCCGAGGTGGGTAAAATGAGAACCCAGATTGTTGGGGGCAATATGCTGACTCTCTGTAAACCGCTTAGAGAGGCCTGAAAGGCCTATGAAGTGGTATATAAGTCTACTGCTATTGCTATTGTCATGTGGCCGGCATGACTAAATGCTGAAGGCTCAAGGAATGCTGTTACCTTCCCACCAAAGGTGGTCCCTATTTTTCTACTTGCATTTTTACATGCTTTCTAACTGCTAGGTTGGCAGAATCTGGGACACGTAATGGGAGCTCACTTCATTATGTGGTGCTAGGGATTCAAACCGCCAAATTACTGACCTTTCTGATCAACAAGGTCAGCATCTTAGCCATTGAGTCACCGCATCCCTTGGTCCTATCTAGTTGGATATCTGCATTGAAATGGAAGCCTCAAACAATACAGTGTATTGCTTGCTGTTTATGTCCAGGAAACAAAGTCTATAGTTTAGAAAGAACTCCAACACAGTACCTGGAACCAGTCCTGAAAATTTGGACAGTTCCACATCTTTCTCACACCACTTAATTAAGGAGAAAGAGTTTCATTTGCTATTCCTATCAAATTCTTCACTGGCTTTTGCTCTTTGAAATAACATTAATTACCTTCATTTTCAAATTTGCAACTGTTTCCCACCCCCCACCCTGCAGAAAATTCACAGCCAGATCGATCTATAGATAGAACAGCAAAGATGGAATATGAGAAGAAGCTAAAGCAAATGTGGCCCATTGGTGAATGGAGGAAGAAAAGGTACAATCTGCCATCTACAAGTAAAAAAAAAAAGAAACATTTTGCAACATAAAAGCACTGTAACATCTGGACTAAGAATCCACAATAAAGTGTTGATGGCCGATAATATTGAAGCAGTGCCTTTTTGTTTTGGATGGATATAAAAAAAAAAATGATGCAGGAGATAAACACACACACACGCGCATGCATGCATACGTACTTATATTCATCTCACTTAATGGAAGATAATGTTTTTATTCTACTTCCCTTCCCTTTATAGTGATGAAGTGGAAACTGAGAAGCATGCACTGAATCCATTTGCATCCAGCTTGCAGTGTGACAGCTTAATTTCCATCTGGTAGTGATTGGGTCCCCTGCTATGCCCAGCAAATGTTGCAGGAAGCAATGGAGATGGGAAGCAAGGAGTCTTAAGGGATCTTGTCATGCCACTTTAATAATTATTTGTGCTCCTATGCAAATCGTCCTGAGTAGTAACAGGAGAAAACTTACATCCCAGGTCACTTGCTTGCTTCTGCTTCACTAACGCTTAGCGAATTGGAAAGGATAATGTTTCCGCTAAGTTCAGTGGAGATGCAACAGTCTGATATGAATTAAGCATTAATGGAAAGATTTTTTTTGTTTCCCTGACCATGAACTGGCAAAGGATCTATTCCCAAGGATCAGGAAGAACCCTAAAGCTGCGCTTAATAGGCTGTGTCATGTAGACTTGGCCAATATTCAACTACTGCCTTACTGTATCTGTCTGAATTATCCCTACAGATCATTGCTCACAAACGGCAATAAGAAATATATAGGATTCCTATATGAAATTTCTCCATACTCTCCAATTTGTTTCATACATGGTGGATGAATTCTCAACATCTCCAGAGTAGACCTGAAAAAGTTCCTTCTTTGTGTGTGTTTGGATATCTGCTACCAGGTACTAAAGAAAAGTACTTTAGATTGATTAAGGTAAAGGTAACAGTTCCCCTTGCACATATCTACTAGTTGTTCCCGACTCTAGGGGGTGGTGCTCATTTCCGTTTCAAAGCCGAAGAACCAGCGCTGTCTGAAGACGTCTCCATGGTCATATGGCCAGAATGACTAAATGCCGAAGGTGCATGGAATGCTGTTACCTTCCCACCAAAGGTGGTCCCTATTTTTCTACTTGCATTTTTTATATGCTTTTGAACTTCTAGGCAGAAGCTGGGACTAGTAACGGAAGCTCACTTCGTTACGCGATACTAGGGATTCGAACCACCAAACTGCCAACCTTTCTGATTAACAAGTTCAGCATCTTAGCCACTGAACCACTGGGTCTATAATATGATATGATATGAGTCATATTACTGATATGACTCATTAAAAGGTATGAGAGACAGAGAGACAGAGAGAGTGTAGGGTCTCCTCTTAAAATATATATCTGACCCAATATATAGATTATAAATCGGAGGACCAGTTGTGGGTAAAAATTTTTTAGTGCTGTTGTAACTTTGAATAGCTTCTAAACAGATGGTTGTAAGTCAAGGAACACACACACACACACACACACACACACACACACACACACACACACACACACACACACTAATCTGATTTCTGCAAGCATTGTTTCATTTTTCCTTGCAGTCTATGCATCCCAGCTTCTCTGGGAAGCCCCCATCAGGAAAATAAATGCTTAATTTACTATTAAATGAAAGACATTATTTCATACTGTGCTGTGTTTTTTTACAAGGAAGTAAACACTTCCTTCTCTAGAGCAAAACCTCCTGGTTTTGTGACCACCACATACAGGCTTACTTAAAACACTCAAACAGAAGGGGTGTTTTTTCTCCCCAAAGCAAGATCTTTCTTCATTTGTAACACCTTTTCTAAATCTACCTGGGGTATCCATTTACTGTTTATAATGCAACCCTACAGTCACCCTTGGAAACAAGTCAAAAGTTACCAGCAAGCCAAGGAACTGCAAACATTAGTTACAGTGACAGCCTAAATGTAACGTAATTCCTATAATATACACAGTTAGTTGCAAGTCCAATTTCAAATGTCCTGCCTGGCTGTTGTAGAAAACCATGCTGTTATTGTAATGAGCACACAAACCTTTTCTTGTTCTGCTTTTTAGTTCTATATTCAGGTTCAATTGGTTGCTTGTTTTCAGCACTTGTTATACATGGCAAAAGATTTCACAAAAACCCAAGCGCTTCCACAATATACCCTAGATTGCAGCAGTCTGTTATTATGGGATAAGGTTGGAAGTAATTCAGAAGTTCTATTTTATTTCAATTTTAATGGATATTCCCGTGTTTAAAATCTGGGTATGAACAGTTCCGTTTTGGATTTGGGAAGTTCCAAAATTATCAGAATTCAGAGAGCTGGATTTATAAAGGAAGAACTAACCATCAGAGCGGAGGTGGTATTCAGCCAGTTCTGACAGGTTCTGGAGAACCAGTGGCGGAAATTTTGAGTAGTTTGGAGAACCGGCAAATAGGCTGGCCCTGCCCCTGCTGCCTCCCAGCTGATCTTCTTCTGTTGCCCTGAACAGGTCAATGGAGCTGGAAAGCAGGTTAGTGGGGTGGGAGGGAATGGGGATTTTGAAGTATCTTTCGCCCAGGAGTAGGAAGGGAATGGGGATTTTGCATTAGCCTTTCCCTGCCATGCCCACAAAGCCACGCTCACAGAACTGGTAGTAAAACAAAAATTGAATCACACCACTGCACCAGAGTGATTCTCCATCTGAAGAAGGGGGCCACCTAACAATGAGGTTTTAATTTGCAGGGGAGGGGAGGAAGGAAGGAGATGGCAACAAAGAAATATGTAAAGGTTTATCTTTCTGTTGCTGCCTAATGATTACCTGTATTTTGAAATCCAGTTTAAGGTCACCTTGATGCAGAATAAATATGCATCTCTTCTGTGAAATTAAGAAAGTATGGATCTATAACCAGAATAATCAGATGTTGTCATTTTTTACCAACAAAGATGGATAGTTATATTAACATATAAATACAAATATAAATACATGTACACAAACATTCTGTCTTTATGCAAAAATTAGTAGGTCAGGAAGAAAACAAGGCTAGTATCTATGCCACAGCTGAAAATGTTGAATATTCGTGTTTCCTTGTTTTCAACTTCCTTTCTCATAGCATTTATTTTGCATCTCTCTCCCAACTGTAAGCCCTTTCATAGGCCCCAAAATTTTATTAGATGACATTGTTTTTCAACAAATGGATCCATATTCATGTGGTTGAAGGCAAGGTATCTCTGGGAAGTGACCTACATTTTATCTACCCATAAATGCTTTTACAAAACCAATCATTTATTTTAGTTCCAAATTCCTTCCTGATCACATGATTCTGGTGTAACATTGATGATTAATAATAAAAACATTTTTTTCTTACCCAGCTCTCCAAACACGACAAACTCTCTGAAGTTAACTCAAAGTTTCCTTTATTAGGAGTATCAGCATACCTGGCAAAAAAAAAAAAAAAAATCTCTCATTGCAGGCTAACATGTCCGTCCTGCCAGAAGTTGAATAATTGTCTGCCATATCTATTCATTTCCACCCCCTGCCTTTTATTCCCAGAGCTAGAGTGGGGCTTCACTAGCAGCAGTGGCTCTTCTTTCCCAAGGATCAGCCCACAGATTTCCACTGTTCTCCTCTCCTCTGCCTTTCTGTGCTTCTGCACATTAGGCACAGGAGCCAGCTATTCTTCCTCATCAGCCACCTCCAGATCTGGGGACTGTTGATTCTCCATCATGGACGTCCCAGACAGATGGACAGCTCAGACTCCACCTCTCTTTCTCTTTCTCTTTCTCTTTCTCTTTCTCTTTCTCTTTCTCTTTCTCTTTCTCTCTCTCTCTCTCTCTCTCTCTCTCTCTCTCTCTCTCTCTCTCTCTCTCTCTCTCTCTCTCTCTCTCTCTCTCTCTCCCCCTCCCTCCCTCCCTCCCTCTCTCTCTCTCTGTCATCTTCATTCCCTCTTCCCACTGGGAACTCTCAGTTTGCCTTGATGGTGACCCTGACTCCCATGCCTTCTTCACCTCTGATTCGGCTGCTGGAGGGTCTAATGGCCAACAGGTCACAACATATTTCATTTCCTTCCTTCTCTCTTTTCCTCCCTCCCTCCTTCCTTTCCTTCCTCTCTCCTTCCTCTTTTCCCTCTGTCCCCCTTACCATACCATACCAGGTATGTTAGCAAATTATTTGCAAAGATTTAACAAAAGAAAATAACTCAGCGGGGAACTTTTCTTTGGTACTCAGATGTTAAATATATTTATTGCTTAATATCAAAGGAATATTTTAATAGCAAAACAATTCATCTGGATAGGTGCACTGTGAACTGTCGAAACAGGGAAATCATGGCTGAAGCAGACTAAACTCATCACAGACTACTTAAGAATCAGCTCTCACCCCTAAAATATGCCAAATTACAGCAAACAGATTTGGGACATATATAGAGTATGGCTTTATCGTTGTGGTTTCATTGTTTTCTTATAGTAAATGATTAGCTGGTTGTCATCTGGAGTGGCAAGCCCCTAGGTTACAGAACATAATCAAGAACATAAGATTCATGCAGTTTTCCTTTTAATACTTTAATGCTCTCCCACTTTTGTACATCTCTCGGGATGTTATTCTTGTACCCCCAAAGGTACAAAGCTTTTGATATGACAAAACCAGTTTGCTTTTATTACTTTCATAAAAGCAAGAAGCTTCTGCAGAAATATCCTCAATGGTCTCCAAGACTTTTTTATTAGTGAATTCATAGAGGCTGAGTCCTTTAAAAAAAAAACTTTTGCATTTCTTTTTCCAATCTTTTTGCCTGGTTGACTAAAAAATCCATTTCCTTAATCAGTTGGTAACAACCTTTCCCATCGGCTGATTATTTTTGTCCTCAAGATACTTCTCCCGCTTTCTCAGCCTCAGCACAATTTGTCCTGTAGAGCTCCAATCATTTCCTAAGTATCTTGTACTGAAGCAATAACAACTACACTTTTGCCTAAGGAGGTTTTGTGTAAAATGCCACAACGGGATCTTTCCTTGTCTCCTAGTTCCAGTGACACCACTTCCCATTTATTCTGATCTCCTCCTTTGGCACAATCTTTACTTGTTGTCGGAAGGAGGAGGAGGAGGAGGAGGAGGAGGAGGAGGAGGAGGAGGAGGAGGAGGAGGAGGAGGAGGAGGAGAAGAAGAATTCCTGCTGCATTTTCTTTCTATGAGTTTGCATTAATTTGATTAAAGAGAATTATCTTTAAAAATCATGACAGAGAAGAGGGTTTTGATTCAATGTGTGCTAAATGGAAGATTTTATTTATTTATTTATTTATTTATTTGTATTGTATGCCGCTCACTCCCGGAGAACTCCGGGCGGCTCACAAAAGACAAGGGAAAGGGGGGAAACGAGACAAAGACAACATATTAAAAACAAAACCAACATTCACAATTTCCGTGGAGGTAGATGCTTCTCAGCTCCCCCCAGCCTGCTGGAACAGCCAGGACTTGGTGGCTTTGCGGAAGGCCGGGAGGGTAGTAAAGTCGGATCTCAACAGGGAGCTCGTTCCAGAGGGCCGGAGCTGCAACAGAGAAGGCTCTCCCCTGGGGAGTCGCCAGCCAACATTGGCTGGCAGATGGAATCCGGAGGGGACCTAACCTGTGCGATCTAGGTTTTGTGTACTTAATGTGCAATGTTTGCATGATGTACAGGGGTGGGATTCAAAAATTTTAGCAATTGATTCTCTGACTCATTGCTGGGTGGGTATGGCCTACTCGGCCTCCTGCTCGACTTTCCTCGAGCCTTCGGGAGGGTGAAAACAGGCTCCCCTTGGCTCCGAAGGCTCTCCAGAGGCAGAAATGAGCTCATTTCCAGATTTCTGGAACTTCCGGGAAGCCCATTTTTTCCCTTCCCAGGATGTGGAGGTTTTTCTCAAGCCTCTGAGAGGGCAAAAATGGCCTTCCCAAGCTCCAAAGGTTTCATCATCTGATAAGGTAGCATCATCAGCGCAAGTGTGGGGTGAAGTCCCTGCTTATAGAAGCTGGTTTTGTTGGCGCTGGTGGGGATGTCTTTTTCTCCTTGGTAGTTCCTTGATTAGGGTACTGTATTCTGCTTGATTGTTTATCTGGTGTTAATCCCTTCTTATGTGGGCATTGGTGTCTGGAGGGGACGTGTTCTGGTTCTTTTGAAAGGCGTGTGAATGTGGTTTATTTTTATGTATCTATTGACAGCTAATTTGCCTGAGTGCCAAACTTCTGGGAATTCCCTAACATTTGGGGATTTATCTTGGTCTAGGATGCTCAGTTCCCCTCTTGAAACTATGGTTCTTCATGTATTGTGAGGTTAAGCAGTTTTCATTGCCTCTTCTGATTGCTAGTTCATGCATGCGCTAGCTTTTTGCCTCTCTGCACTGCGTAGTGACTGTTACAATCACTTGAGATTTGCTCACTAGGAGTTTCATTTCCCACCTGGGCTCTTCTCCAGCTGGTTGTCAATTGAGTTTACCTTCCACTCCATAGGGGTGTGTTGTGGCCCGGCAGGAGCCGTTGGAGCTGCCGCCGGACTCTGACAGCGAGGGGTCTTATGAGTTGGCCCTGGAGGAGGTGGAGGACTCTGGACAGGGTGCCGACTCCAAGCAGGGCGAGGAAAGACTGGTTGTCCACCAGGTGGCGGCAGAGCCTGGGATCAGAGGGAGTGTTCAGGAAAACACTTGTGAGTTGTTTGGGGATGCACGCCGTCGAAGGGCTACTCGGCAGCAAGAACAACTTTGTAATGATAGGAGAGGATTGTGTTTAGCTGATGCTGATTAAGATCCTCTCCTGATTATAAAAGAGACTGTTTGTGCCATGCCCTTTTGCAGGAGTCAACGTTCATGATTCAGAGAAACCAACTTGGAGAAGTGGTTTGCTATGAGAGCTTGTTTGCATTGCCTAGGTTTGTAGGAATTGCTGCCAGAGTGCTTATCTCTTTGTTTATTTCGGGCTTGCAGCCAACGAGTGTCTGGACTGATTAAAAGAAACCTTTTTAGTTACATAGGTTTTGGCTTTCGTTCCTGGACGGAGGAGGGGGGTCAGAACAGGGATGCATAGAAATTCTGCTTTTGATTCCCAATTAAAGGGCCGTGCAAACAATTGGATTAAATCCAATAAGGTGTTCTTAAAAGAGGACTTTCCCTTTTCTACCTCATGGTTTCCAGAAGAATCTGTAATGTAGACTCTAGTTCTTCAGGGAATTGAAAGTTGTTGGGAACTTTTATCAACTTCAGGTTGATGCAGATAACCCTGGGGCTTCTTGGAGAACAAAAATCTCGGGCAACTCTACTTTATTATAGAAAGATTTATTAAAGCAATCATTTGGGGATTGGACATTCTGAAACTCAGCTAGGGTTGAGTAAAACTCTGTTCATGGAATATTATAAAACAGTGTAGAAAAGCAATGGGATGAGTATGTTGTTTTCTGTGGATAAAGAAATATTTCCTGGAAAAGCTGAAACTGGTAAGACAGGAAATGAGGAGCTACTGCAAAAACCAAATCATGATATATACATTAGATAGATGGTTATTTTCCAATTTTGGAAAAGAATAGAAAAAAAAAAGAATAGAATAGAAGAACGAAATACAAGATTCAAAATATATAGTCTCTCTCTCTCCACATACTCTGCTTATATGTATCTGCTTACCTTTCAATTTCTGAAATTTCATATTCTATAGGAGCTGATCTTCTGCAATCACCCTTTTTATGGCCCTATGCTTAGTGCTTGACAAATCTGTGGTTATCTACTGTGTTTCTTCAAAAATACAACAGGGTCTTATTTTCTTTTGACCCACCCAAAAACAGCTAGGCCTTCTTTTTAAGGGGTGTCCTAATTCCTCCTCCACACACACACACACATGCCTTGCCTTTCACAGCTGAAAGGAGCACTCCACACATCCCAGGTGCCTTGCCTGGCTGCCGGGCTGCTTCTTTTGTGGCCAAAAATAGTGAGTGATGTCCTTCACCTGGCATCTGGGCTGCTTCTTTCATGGACCAGCTGCACATGTGCTTAAATAGGGCCAAATTTTGGGGATAGGGCTTAATTTTAATGCATGCACACAAAACAGTGATGAGCCTTCTTTTTGGGGTGCGTCATGTTTTAGGAGAAACACGGTAGTTACTGGTAGTATGTATTGGTGTTTGGGGAATGAGTTTCCTAAGTCTCAAGGTCTTGAGTCACGAATGCTCTTTGAAATCTGACTTTTCTATCCATTCCTAATCCTAGCCAGTCTGTCATTTTGGAGGTTATCTTTTCACTTTAAAAAAAAATGTTTTCTTGCCTAAATTTACTATTTTCAATAATCCCATTTGATAACCATCACTTGTTTGTTGTTGCTGTTTCTGCCTGAGCAGCAAAAGAATGCAAATGAGCATATTTACTCTACCTAAGCAGATGTTATTTGCTCCAGCTTTTCCAGGGGAAAAAGGGTGTCTAATATTTATGACACTCTTTCTTTGGATTTAATGCTAGGTGATGGCAGAAAGAGTTGCGAACAGAAGCACCTGCATCTTAATTGAAAACACGTCTTTTCACTTTGCTTGAGAACGCTGCCATTTTGCATCCATAGAGGAAATAAGGCAGTCCAAGTTGTAACTTAAATATTGTTCTAGCAACTGCCAAATATTTATTTGTTTAGCGGATTGCTGGATAACACTTTAGAATCATCTGTGGTTCTTTCGTCATTGGAACAAAGAGAGAGAACAATAAGAAAGACAGAGAGAGAGCACAGAGAAGTATTTATTCAGAAACAGCATCTGAAAGTGAGCACCTTTATCCACAAGACTACTTGGCAACTCATCCAGAGGGTCTGCAAGCATTTTACAACATAGAATAATAGAGCTGGAAGGGACCTTAGAGGTCTTCTACTCCATCCCTCCTACTCAAGTAGGAGATCATATAACACTCTTAGACAAATGGTTGTCTGTTCTTCTTAAAAACCTCCAGTGATGGTGCACCCACAACTTCTGGAGGCAAGCTGATCCACTAATTAGCAATAGCATTTAGACTTATATATCACTTTACAGTGCTTTACAGACCTTTCTAAGCGGTTTACAGAGTTAGCACATTGCTCCCAACAATCTGAGTCCTCATTTTACCCAGCTCAGAAGGATGGAAGGCTGAGCAATCTTGAGCCTGATGAGATTTGAACTGCCAAATTGCAGGCAGCCAGCAGTCAGCAGAAGTAGCCTGCAGTACTGCATTCTAACCACTGAGCCACTATGTCTCATAATTGTTCTTACTCTTCAACTCCTTAAACATTGGAGGACTGCTGTGTTATTATTCTTTGTATGGTTTAGCCTCCAGACCACTTTTATCATTTTTGTTGTTCTTCTCTGCAGTCTTAGAATTACCTTAATCTTACCCTGAAGAAGTTTGCTATCAGATTCCAATGCCAGCCTCAAAATGATTTTTAGAGGTTTGTGAAGGGCTGCCACTAGACAACGTAAAAATAAGTATAGCAGGAGCAACAGCTTTAGCTTATCTGTCCAACTTCATGTCATCCAGATGCTCATAACTACCCTGTTTTCCCCCAAACAAAACCTCCCCTGATAATAAGCCCAGTCAGGCTTTTGAGCACATGTGCTAAAATAAGCCCTTCCCGAAAATAAGCCCTCCCCAAAATATTGCAACAAAGAAGCAGTTAATGAGGTGACCACGCTCACCGCTTCCTGCACCTCAAAAATAATAAGACCTCCCTGAAAATAAGGCCAAGCGCTTATTTCGGGGGTCAAAAGAAAGTAAGACTCAGGGAAACATGGTAGATGCTTTTCAATCAGTGCTTTTGGCCATTGCAAATGTCTTAGCAACAGTTGCAGCAATCCATTCTCTCTGGCTTTACCATTGTGACTTTTTCAGGACCTAAAATCCAGTAGAATATACACAACCCACAAAAATCATAAATAACAAGACCTCCCCGAAAATAAGGCCAAGTGCTTATTTTGGGGCTCAAAAGGAAATAATACCCTGTCTTATTTTCAGGGAAACACGGTACTGAGGCTGATATCAGTATGCTATATCAAAGCATTCTGCCACGGAAAAAGAGGGAGCTGATATATTCCCCAAAGCACTTGAGGGCATGACAAGAACTAATGGATGGAAGCTTAATAAAGAGAAATCCAGCCTAGCATTAGGGAGAAGTTTCCTGTCAGTGAGAACAATTAATCAGTGGACTGGCTTGGTTCCAGAAGTTGTGGGTGCTCCATCACTGGAAGTTTTTAGGAAGAAATTGGACAGCCACTTCCCCTGGTTGTGATGGAATATCCTGCTCAAGCAGGTGATTGGGCTAGAAGATCGCCAAGGTCCCTTCCATCTCTGTTATTCTGTATTCAATCTACCACCATCATTTGGTAACATTTCAGAAGTGACCCTCCCTAGTTTTCTGGAGAGTAAAAGGAAAGGAGTTGTAAATATTTTCAATCTCGTAAGATTCTGTTTTTCTATAATTTTACAATAAAAATGGACCAGATACTCCTGTTTAATGCTTCTATGGGCTACCTTGAAAGGATAACCTTTTTTGATTAAGAGCTGTGGTAGTACAGTGGTTAGAGTGTAGTACAGCAGGCTACTTCTGCTGAATGCTGGCTGCCTGCCATTTGGCAGTTCAAATCTTGTCAGGCTTAAGGTTGACTTAGCCTTCCATCCTTCCGAGGTTGGTAAAATGAGGACCCAGATTGTTGGGGTCAATAGGCTGACTCTGTAAACTGCTTAGAGAGGGCTGTAAAGCACTGTAAAGCAGTATATAAGTCTATTGCACTTGCTGCTGTGACCTAGAGGTGGAACTCTCACAATCAGGAGGTTGTGGGTTTGATTCTAAGTAGAGACAGATGCAAGGTTTCTGCTTGGGGAGGGGGTTGGATTAGATGAACTGTGAGGTCCCTTCCAACTCTGTTAATCTGTTAATGCTATTTATGGATCATGGGATCTGATGTATTATTATATCATCAGGAAGTGAAATCTTGATGTATATCTTTGCTGGAAAGGTGAGACTAGGCGCCCTACTCATCATTTCATTATTATACTTCATTGGTATACTTGGGCACTGAATATTTAAACAGGATTAAGGCAAATGACCAAAATCTGTGGTGGTGATGCTGTACAATTCTAACAGCCACAGCCAGCATAGCTACTTATGGCTGGAAGTTGCTTTTGCGCTAGACCCAAAAAGCTACAACATTCCTCTCCTTGCTTTTGAAGAGAGTTTGTGTCAACCCTAGTTGTTTTTTGGGAGTATTTCTCTCTTCCAAGATTTTCTGCTTGTTTCAGTTTAGAGCCCAGGTAGTGCAGTGGTTAGAGTGCAGTACTGCAGGCTACTTCAGCTGACTGCTAGCTGCAGTTCAGCCAGTAGTGGGTTTCAAAAAAATTTAGAACTTCTTCTGTAGGTGTGGCCTGCTTTCCGGCTCCACTGGTGGAACCTCTTCTAACTGGTTCGGTAGATTTGATGAACCAGTTCTACCGAACTGGTGCGAACTGGTAGGAACCCACCTCTGAGTTTGGCAGTTCAAATCTCACCAGCTCAAGGTTAACTCAGCCTTCCATTCTTCCAAGATTGGTAAAATGAGAACTCAGATTGTTGGGGGCAAGAGGCTGATTCTGTAAACTGCTTAGAGAGGGCTGTAAAAGCACTGTGAAGCGGTGTATAAGTCTAAATGCTATTGCTATTGCAGGCTAACTCTGCCCACTGTCAGCAGTTCAAATCACACCTGTTGTTCTGCTTATTTCAGTTTAGAACCCAGGTAGCACAGTGGTTAGAGTGTAGTGCTGCAGGTTACTTCATCTGACTGCTAGCTGCAGTTCGGCAGTTCAGATCTCACCGGCTAAAGGTTGACTCAGCCTTCCATCCTTCCGAGGTGGGCAAAATTAGGACCAGATTGTTGGGGGCAATATGCTAATTCTGTAAACCACTTAGTGTATATAAGTCTAAGTGCTATTGCTATTATAGTCATTTAAGAATAAATCACAAAAAGTTGGATCTGTTAAGCCTCCATCTTTCTCATTCAAAATAAGCTAAAACGTGGGTCAGAAGTTTATTTTTCATTTCTCACAATTCAAGTGCAGCTTTGGGATGTTTGCAAGAAAGTTGCTGAAACTTTTTTTTTTTTTTGCAAACCTCCCTTCTCCCCGATGAGATTGAAAACATTTAGTGAAGCTAAAGAGTAAATTCCCTGTAATACTTTGATAGAGGATGCTACTTCCCCTATCTTTTTTTCTCTCTGTGGTTTAGAAATTCAATAATACTCCCTTCTTCTCCCACACCAGGCAATTAAATGGAAAATATGTTTCATTTTGAAAAATAAGCAGCCTGTAACCTGATTTTAAGCTGATGCTGCATTCTCAGTTTGGTGCTTACAGTCTAAGCAGGAAAATAAAAGTGTTCTCCATACTCGTCGTGCGTCCCGCACACTTAAGAATTTAAGATGCACTATCACCAGCAATAGAGTTATAGAGAATATGTTTTTAAAAATTCAGATGTTCTCTTGTGTGCCTTATATCCCCACTTCAGCAATTCAGCTAAATAGTTTAGTTGCACTAAACATGTAAACACCCATAAAAGCATGGGAAGAGACAGCGTCAGGAGAACTAGTAAAGCAAGAGTACCCGAATATTTAGATCCATTCATATGTAGCACCATCCCCAGGATGCCAAAGAAGCTGTTAGGGATTTATTGGTCTTTGAATCACCTTCTAGTCAGAATCCCCCCCATAGGAAACTAAGCAAAGTAAAATCACAATAAAAGTGCTAATAAAGAAAAACTATTGGTTGTGAATAGATTGATAACTGTTCCCATAGATCTACAATAAAGATACATTAACATTGTTTTTGTAACGTCTTCTTCAACTTTGCCATGGTTGAACCAGTGGTTTTGATTCAGAAGGATTGACCTTGCATTTGCCCATATAAACATTGGTTAGACCCATCAAGGGTAAATGCAGGGAAGGTCATCATCTGATAAAGTCACATAAATATCACACACTGGGGTGCATGAATGGGGCAGTGGTGCACCATACACACCTTCTTCCAAACAATGTACAGACTACCTTACCACTAGGCATTTGACCAAGAAGTGAAATAGCCATAGATGCCCACCGAAGCACATAAAAACAGAATTTATATGGGCAAATACAAGGTCAATCCTTCTGAATCAAAACCACTGGTTCAACCATGGCAAAGTTGAAGAAGACGTTACAAAAACAATGTTTTTGTCACATTTTATTGCAGGATATTGCTTATATCCCATTGCTGTGTGATTATACAAACGTACACATGATCACATAGAAGGACACAGGTAGTGCAAGGAACCAGAGTGACATTGGGAGTATATTTATTGCTACTCTCCTGTCTACAAGAATCATTCCTGCTAGAAAACTAGATATGTACTTTGAGGTCCAGGCTAGGTCTATCTTCTGATACTTCCTTCCCTTCTAATATTTCCTCCCCTTTAGTGACTCCAGGCTAGCAAGTGTCTTAACTCCTTCCCCCACTTCAATAGCAGATTCTACCACATCTCCTGTGTAGTGGCATGGATGGAGGATCACTTATTCAAATTTAAATAAAAACATGTAGCCTTCAAGGAAGGCACAAGGAAATGGTACATGTGGTCCTTTAGCTGATACTGAACTAGTTTAATTGGTAGCCAATAGTGATGGCTTGTGGGATTGGAAGGACAAAATTTCCCCTTCCTCGTGTTAAAAGGGAACTTTCCAGAAGGATGCATTTTTTTAATGCGAGTATGATTCCTATGATTACTGATGTATGCCAGTGAGACTTGTATAGAGGAGGAATGCTAGGCAATTGAACCACTTCCACATGATCTGCCTCCATAGAATTCTGAGGATCTGGTGGCAGGACAACATGCCAGACACAGAAGTCCTCTCCAGAGCAGGCCTGCCATCAGTTCACACTCTGCTGATGCAACCCCAGACATGCTGGGCAGGCGATGTTGCAAGGATGCCAGACCATCACCTCTATGAGGAGCTGTCTCAAGGAAAGTGATCACATGGGGGACAAAGGAAGTGATACAAAGAAACATTGAAGGCCTCCTTCAAGTCCCTGGAAATTCACACCACCTCCTGGGAAACCCTGGCACAAGATCGATCAACATGGTGCACACTGATCCACCAAAGCTGCCAGACATCTGAAGACAGAAGAACAACTGAAGCACAAGAGAAGTGAGCACTCTGCAATGACAGAGCTGCAACTGTTACAACAAGAGTGCACATACATGTCGGCCCGACATCTGGCAGAACATTTTATGTCTGTATAAGCCTTACCAGCCACCTGCGGACACACCATAGACAGCCTACAACCTGATAGATGTCAAGGTCCTCTTCAAACACAATGGACGAACATCATGATTACTATAATAGGAATTATCTGGCCAACAGGAGAAGGTTGAAGGAAAGGGAAAGTCATTAACCGAGTTCTAAATGTAAGGGAAACAGGAGATGGCTTATGAAGAGAACAATGAAGAAACTCTCTCCTTTTGATCTAATGGACTAACTGATCCTTAAACTCATATGCAAGAAGAACTCAATTGAAAATGACTAGGCTATATGCTTTAACTGAAACCATTTTGACAGCGCTTGCTGATTGTACTGTCAAACTGCCAGAGAAATGGGAAAATCGGTATTAGCAAAGCAGGAGAATTGCTTTCTAGTATTGGAAGCCTTTGGATCTTGACTTAAAATAGCAGGAGACAATTGTTATAATGGTTGTAGTGCCAAAAACAATGAAATTATCATTAAAAAATAAATTGCTTGAAAGCAGGATATTCTAATGGAATTGTGGTTACCCTTGGAATTAGTGTTGTGTTATGCTTTTCAATCATAGACATAGAACAAACTGCTTGGGAGGGATAGATAGGTAGGTAGACAGATAGATAGATGATAGAAGAGAGAGAGGGGGGGAGAGGGAGGGACAGAGAGAGAGAGAGATGATAGACAGATATTAGATACATTTTTTCGTTCCCATAGAGCTATAAAATTCTGATTGCATAGAAGAAATCACTTTCTATAATATACGGAATCTATGTCAATTAATAAGCTTTTGGTAGTGTTTGGAAAAGTATCTTAGTTTTATTTTTTCCCTAATTTTGGGAAGAATAATGTATCCTACAAATTAAGAAGTTAAGTCTTTGAATCAGGCTTGATTGTTGTGTCCACATGGAGAAGTTTCCATGTTGTCTTCCTGGCAGAAGAATGGAAGTAGTAATCACTCAGAGTCATTGGGAGTCAGAGTAACAATAATGACGATGATTATCTTTTTTTTCAGAATATGTGCTTGTATGTAAGCATATCTGTGCTTTAAGTATTTTGTTCAACTTCCCAATTCTGCTTATAGATCTAGGATTTAACCTCTTGAGGCTCTCCCATTCATCTGCTCAATATGTCTCATTATGTCATCTGTGTCAGATCTGGAAGCCATCTTGGGCTTTCAGGCTTGCCACATTTTCTACCATGGGAAGATGGGAGGGAGAATTTTATGGTTTATGGGAGATATAGTACATAGTCAAAATAGCATTCTTTTCTCAGAGAGTCAAGGACACCTTGCCCTGCAGCTGCAATGAGATGACTGGGAGGCATCTCCAGTTTTGGATGGTGCCTGATTGGATCATGTGATGGACATGTGGGTGCTGGGCAGGGACTTGAACTTTCATTTGAGTAGGGAAAACCTGGAAACTTTCGGGTTTCCCCAGATGTGCCAATATGACATCTCTAATAAAATGGACCTTTGATCAAGCCTCGGAGTCTTCTTTCATTAGGGGCATTACTTGGAACCCTGACAATCTGTCTTTATGCAATATTTCAGAATCAGCCAAGTTCAGCTAAGCACCATGTGAAAAATCAGCATGTACTTAACAGCCACTAAAATTTCAGAGGGAAGTTTGGACTACAGCTTCATCTTCCTTATCCTTCAATAGAGAATAACTGGAACATAATAAGAATATAAATAGGAAGGAGAAGAACACTTAGAAGACGAGTAGGAGGAAGCAAATGGAAACGGGCAAGAAAGTTCATTGAGAACGTTTGTGAATTTAGAAAAAAAAAACATTACCATATCAAAACATTGTAGTCAGCCTATATAAGAAAACACACAAATAAGTCATCAAAACCATATGTTAACTTCATCACTGATCAACTAAGATTTATATTCCTTACCAAAGGCAATCCCACAATTGTTTCACACCCATACTCTCCATAAGTGTATTCTCTGTCATTTCCTCACCAATGTCAATCAGAATAGAGCTGGAAGGGACCTTGGAGATCTTCTAGTCCAACCTCCTGCTCAAGCAGGAGACTCTATCCTATTCCAGCCCAATGGTTGTCCAATCTCTTTTTAAAAACTTCCAGTGATGTAGCACCCACAACTTCTGGTGGCAAGCTGCCTCACTGGTTAATTATTGTATTAGGAAGTTTCTCCTTAATTCCAGGTTGCTTCTCTCCTTGATTTGTTTCCATCCATTGCTTCTTGTCCTGCCTTCAGCTGCTTTGGAGAAGAGCTTGACCCCTCTCTTCTTTCTGGCAGCCCCTCAAATACTGGAAGACTGCTATCATGTCCCCCCTAGTCCTTCTTTTCTCCAAGCAAGCCAAATCCAATTCCTCCAACAGTTCTTTGATGTTTTAGCCTTCAGGCCCTTAATCATCTTAGTTGCTCTTCTGTGTAATTTTTCTAAAGTCTAAACTTTGGAAAAATAAACAACTTGATCTTGTAATATTGGTAGAAGACAATGAAGTTGTTGATTCCCCCCCCCCCCAAGACTGCTCACCTTCCCTTGGGAACTACCCAGAAACAACCACATAAAACATGATATTTCTCCACTTCTCTCTCAAAGTAGGAAAAGAGTGGTTGCACAATGAAAGATCACAGAGTATTCATAGCACAAGACTTTAGCAGGTGCTTCTCCAAGTCTACTTAGTTTATATTCAAAGTAGTGCACACTTGGGGGTTAATATTCAGCTAAAAGCTGTGAACACACATACACATGCAATCATTCTGAGATTGCACAGTGGAATCAGCAGTTGTTTCATCTCTTGCTTGATACAGTTTGATTTGCATAATGTTTTAACTTTACTTTTTATTATAGCACTCCGTTCAGAAGGCAGCCTTTTATCTTCAAGGGAAGAGCATGCTAGAATACAGGATGCCAACTGCGAGGATGCAAATTACAAAGATACAAAAACCGCAGTGACTAGGTACCTCCGTGTTCTTCTGACCTTCCCCCTACCCTAAAAAAAGTAATTATTTATTATGGTGTGACGTCCATTCGCCTTAACAAAACAAGAATTAATCTTCAAAGATTTATGCATAGCTTCAAAACATAATCTAATATTGTTTTTGTCAACCCTGAAGCCAGTGGTAGGATTCAGCCAGTTCTCACCACTTTCGGAGAATTGGTTGTTAACTTTTGGAACATTTTGGTGAATTGGTTGTTGGAAGAAATCATTAGGGCAGAGAACCAGTTGTTAAATTATTTGAATCCCACCACTGCCTGAAGCTGACCTTCCTGAAACCATTTTTTGACCATTTCAGGGTTGAAACACTGGAACTGAGCAATAGGGAGGGGAGATTTGAGATAGAGGGGATTCTGTAGCCAAAACAAAACTATTTTCTCTTGGGAACCAATGAAGTTCTCACACCTGGTCAGAAGACGGTGGAGTGGTGCTACCTGGCTCCCAGTCTGCACCATGATTGGACCATGTGACTGTTTTAAAAAAGTAGAAACATTTACTTTTAATTAGGTGAAACCCGTGGGAGACTTCAGAGTCAGTTTTCACCAGATATGTGCCAATATGATAATCCCAATAAAAATATTTTTTGAGAACTCTACCTGACTTGAAGTTTTGCTTGCTATGGATTTATCACTTGGAACCCTGACAGTTTTCCTTTAAAAGGGGATCTAAATAAAATATTATTTCTGATATGCCTGAACTGCAGTTGCTCATTTAACTCTCTCATATCAGCAGAATTAAATCATTACGACTGCCCTGGGATGCTTATCATTGTTACAAAAATGAATCAAAAAATAAAATGTGAATATCCTGAGGGAATTTGGGGATTATGTAGTGGGCTGGACACGGAACCAGGATTTCATTCATAGATCCTGTCTAATAACTGGTTGAAGTTCTAAGAGATAGTCAGAAGTATGAGTATCACTTTGTACATAGAGTCCAGGGTAATGGAGTCAAAACAGAGAAATCAACTATCCATGTTCAAGAGTCCCTGAATCAAAAGTCCATATTTCAGATGTTAATTATTTAACTCACAAGAGTGGCTGAACTTCCATAATTTTCCTCTCTCTTTCCATAACCTGCATTTTGACATAATTTCCTGGAAATTATAAGCAATTGAAACTGTTAGCATTGCCTTAAATGCACCCACTCCAAAGTAGCATCAAAGATAAAAATTACACTCGGTGTCACCGGGAAGCAGTACAAAAATCTCCTCCTAAACAATGACATTTTATTTTGGTTCCCTCAGCATGAGTTTTGTAAACTCCAGGGACTCTTTTTTTATAAAAAATACTGAATGTATGCCAGAAGATCCAAGGCAAAGATGATGTTTCCCTTGAATTGAGTTAGATTCATGTAGTTTTCTTGACAACAACTGGTTGTGTTTTTCCAGTGCTCCAGAAGTTCAATAGAGATATAGACAAGTACAATCAAGATAAATACATAAAACAGACAGAGGGATGGTTGGTTGGTTGGTGGTAGGTAGGTAGGTAGGTAGATAGGTAGGTAGAGAGACAGACACACAGAGGTAGGGGAGATAAAGAGAGGAGAGAGAGAAAGAGAGAGAGGGGATGATATACAGACAGATATATAAATTTCAGTTTCTCAATTTTGTCTATAGATTTTTCATTGAAAGACTAACTGCTTAGCTTTTATGAAATTAGTTAAAGTTAGCTAGGTGGTGCCATCTGCTGTGTTGCTATAATACTGGTTTATCCCTTTGAGAAGAGGGGATGATTTGCTGTAAGAGGGAAGAATGAATATATATATATATATGTGTGTGTGTGTGTGTGTGTGTGTGTGTGCACGCGCGCGCATGTGCGCGCACTGATAAATAAATAAAGGGAGACTAGTATAGATCTATTTCAAGCTATTTAGCTCTCATCAGCTAGCCATACCCTTACTGGGAATCGAACCTGCACAACGTAACGTGCATCCATGGTGTGTGGAATCAAAGGGCAGATGTCCTGTCCAGGAAATCGGAGAACTCTGACCCTGCGGACTCGCTTCCACCCCGGACTGTTCTACCCATCGTAGTTTATCATCCCGTGAGCATACGGTCTCTGATACGGGATGTGCAGTGAGGGGGGGGATCTTTTGAAGTATCGGGACCGGCTCTATGTTCACGCAGGTCCCATCCATTGACGGGTGCTCTCTCAGTTTCATGTCGCTCCCGCAGTGAGACATTGGGGTTTTTTCAGGACATTGCACCTGGTCTCCCATAAGTTTTGGTGGCCCCACTTATATACATACATACATACATGTTCTGACCCCACTCCTCCATCCAGGAACGAAAGCCAAAACCCACATAACTAAAAAAGTTTCTTTTAATCAGTCAAGACTCTCGTTGGCTGCAAGCCAGATAAACAAAGAGATAAGCATACTGGCAGCAAGTCCTACAAAGCTTGGCAGCAATGCCAACAAACTCTGGCAGCAATCCAGCCTGCCAAGTTTGTTTCTGGTTAGTCCTTAACATGAATGTTGACTTCTGCAAAAGGGCGTGGCACAAGCAGTCTCTTTTACAATCAGGAGAAGATCTTAATAAGCATCAGCTGAGTGTAATCATCTCATACAATTACGCAGTTGTTCTTGCTGCCGAGTAGCCCTTTGACGACGTGCATCCCGAAACAACTCACAAACGTTTTCCGGATCATTCCCTCTGATCTAAGACTCCGGCGCCACCTGGTGGCCAACCAGTCTCTCCTTGCCCTGCTTGGAGTCGGCACCCTATCCAGGGTCCTCCACCTCCTCCAGGGCTGACTCATAAGACCCCTCGCTGTTGGAGTCTGGCGGCAGCTCCAACAGCTCCTGCTGGGCCACAACACATACATACATACATAATACACACACACACACACACACACACACACACACACACACACACACACACACACTATTTCTCAGTGAGCAAAAGAATTCTAGAGTCTCCTCCCATTTCCATATACATAGCATCTATCTAAATGCAAGAAAGACATTAAACCTCGGCTTCAGTTCCTATTCCAGCACATACTGTGATTGTGATATTACTGCTCCACATTTTAGGGCCTGTAGTAAATAAGGATACCTGAGACAATACATAAATCCCTCTGAGCCAATGTATGTTCCCACATAGCTGATCTTGTTAATTTGCAAGAATTATTTCCCATGGCATGCCAATCATTCTTCTAATCTTCTTCAGGCACTGGTGCTGTCCCATATGCTTCTTTGTCTTTAAATATCACAGAATTCTCACTGTTTAATGAATATTTCATCTGAGATGAGTAAAATAGCAATCAATGGAATCAGTAGCATCATTTCCATGATATTCCTTGAGGTCAGCCATTTTGCCTTAACTATCCCACAAGTAAATTCCATCTTGCAGAGTTTAAATGCTTTGTAATGGTCTCATTTTCAAACATCAAGACTTTGTCGACACTTATTTCTTTTTAATGAGATGCCAGAGATATTACATGCTGTTATCATTTTTTTAAAGTGCTGTGATGTAAAGGGTAATGATGGATTTGTGTGAGTCTGGAACAATCCTTTTTGTTTTTAAAGAAACTTATAAAAATGCATACACAACAGTTAAGGATTTTCCTGATTCAGTGTGAATGTTTGCCAGCCTATAACTTCTCCTTTGCTGTAACCAGAAGTGGTATTCAGCCAGTTCTGACAGGTTCTGGTGAACCAGTAGTGGAAATTTTGAGTAGTTCGGAGAACCGGCAAATAGACTGGCCACGCCCGCGCTGCCTCCTAGCTGATCTTCTTTTGTTGCCATGAACAGGAGAATGGAGCTGGAAAGCAGGTTAGTGGGGTGGGGAGGGAATGGGGATTTTGCACTAACCTTCCCTTGCCATGCCCACAAAGCCACACCATGCCCACAAAGCAATGCCCACTGAACTGGTAGCAAAAAGTTTTGAATCCCACCATTGTCTATAACCCTCTTGCTCAAATTACAGGCTTCATTTCTCTGAAGGCGATTTAAGGATTGGCACAATTAATAGTCTTTTATGCAGAATTCCACCCCGTATCAGGTGATGGGCAATAAAGTGTTTTTGACCTGATCCCTGGATAGACCAGTAGCTCTTCAGTTAAGAAGAATAAAAACCTAATTAGACAAATGAGACAATAGAAGGGAGGAAAAAATGTTGGTAATATTGTCATGCTCTTAAGGGAAAACAAAGCTCATTGTTAGTGATGACAAAAGGGATTTGGATTAGTCACAAGCCCAAACTGCCCTAATTACATAACTGACATACTTCTATCCATTCACGCAAATAAATTCTACCTAAAAGCAACCAAGTTATGTTGATCCCTGAGGCAGACGGTTAATTAATTATTGCTGGCAGTTGTAATATACAATAATTAAACAACCTTTCTGCCCTATTATGACACCATTCTTGGCAAGCCCTGGCCCTTTGATGCACATGTTGCGGTGTTACAGAGGGCCAGAGTCAGCCATGCAACAATGCAATCCATGCAACTTGATGCATTTTGAGAAAAGCATTCAATCTTTGTAGGTGACTGGCTTGTCCTGCTTATTTCTTCTTCTGCCTTTTAGGAAGATGGAGAAACTGACCATTTTTAAAGAATCATAGTGTGCACAGCTGAAAAGAGCTATCCACTGAAGTGACCCACACCTCACTGCATCAAAGAAGAAGCTACTTGCATTTGGTGATGTGAGCCATAAGCTATGGTCATGGCAGGGAATTCAGTGAATTTATCTCTAAAGAAAAGTGAAGAACAATGCTGTAGAGGAGCATAGAGATGACTTTGGAGAAGATGAGTGACAATTGTTAGTAAAACAGAAATTTTGGCTAAAAAAAAAACCCAGGAAAGTATGAGAATGAAACTCAATATCAGCTTTCCTTGACTCTCTTTCATACAAGAAAAAAAGAAAGAAAGAAAGAAAGAAAGAAAGAAAGAAAGAAAGAAAGAAAGAAAGAAAGAGGAAGGGCATTATGTAATTATAGCCATTATCAGCAATAGTACTTAAGAGCCGAGGTGGCGCAGTGGTTAGGGTGCAGTACTGCAGGCCACTTCAGCTGACTGTTATCTGCAGTTCAGCGGTTCTAATCTCACCGGCTCAAGGTTGACTCAGCCTTCCATCCTTCCGAGGTGGGTGAAATGAGGACCCAGACTGTGGGGGCGATATGCTGACTCTGTAAACCGCTTAGAGAGGGCTGAAAGCCCTATGAAGCGGTATATAAGTCTAACTGCTATTGCTATAACTGCTATTAAATTTATATACTGCTTCATAGTGTTCTAAGCGGTTTATAGAGTCAGCATCTTGCCCCCAACAATCTGGGTCCTCATTTTACCTACCTCAGAAGGATGGAAGGCTAAGTCAACCTTGAGCAGGTGAAAATCGTACTGCTGGCAGTCAGCAGAATTAGCCTGCAATACAATGGGACCTCCGGTGCTGATTGTAATCCATTCCAGGACTTTGGTCAGCACCCAATTTGGTTGTGACTAGAAGCAAGACAAACTGTGCATGCATGCGCACACACAAAATGGTGTGGCAGGGAAAATTGCCGCAGCTGTGTTTATTCGGCACCCAAGAATGTTTTCGTGACATGAGTGAAAGCTTTAGCAGATTTTGGGGTCAGCACCCGAATTGTTCATCATCTGAGCCATTCGGGACCCAAGGTCCCACTGTACTGCATTCTAACCACTGCATCACCATGGCTCTTTCAATTAATAAAATAGTCCTAATATTGCTTGTGGGATCTATTTCCTACTTGGCCAATCTCAATGGGTTAACAAATGCCATCCCTGGTGGAGGGATGTGAGCAGAAGAGGAAGTAATTTGGGTCTTTCAGAATCTCACTTGTCTGCAATCTAATCTTTTTAAAATATTCAGATGTTCATATTCTTACTCAATGTGCATAATGTATCCGCGGATGACTTGTGTCCCTCAATACTTCACCTGAAAGTGTTATTAGAAAGCCAGGTCTGATGCTATTGTTGTCTGTTTTGTCTTATCAAGTAAAAAAAAAAAAGTCAGTGAGAGCGTTTGCCACAGTAACGTTTTCATCATAAGTAACCCAAGCTAATATTCTGTGTAAAATTACTAACATGAATTAACTTTATGTCAGTAGAAAATGGGATTGTGTGTAATTACTGATTCCCATTCACAATAAACTAAGCAAATTATCTCCCACAACATAAATGTGCCATATATTTGTTTGGAAGCATAATGAAGAAATAAATTTGTGAAAGAAATATGGACTGGATCTGCCAAATTATTGTAAATGATCACTTCTTTAAAATGAAGGCATGTAATTGCAATTGGAAAATGTTATCCTCTTAATGGCTGCATTATTATTTCGAGAGACCAATAAACCTCTCTGTGGCAGTTTCATTTCAACAGTATTGGCAGATTTTATGCATCTTAATATCAAAATGTCATGCAATCAATACACAGAATGATTTACCATTGGTAAGATTATGGTCCTAACAGTCTTTTGATTTTTAAAAAATACAAATAAATAAACAGATATTTTACATGGGAGTGCTGGATAAAAATATGTATGTTAGCATAAAGGCTGCCTTTTTTTTAAAACCACAGTATAAAAACCAAAGATGATCCACAAAACAAGTTTGCAAAAGGCCCATTTCTTCAAAAGGGACATATAATCCTTAGCATGTGTTTGGAATACTACAGGAGGTTGGACTAGAAGACCCCCAAGATCCCTTCCATCTCTATGTTTCTATTATACATTATATATCCTGTAAGTTGAGTCATGGCAATTGGATATATTTTCTTGTTGGTTTGAGGTGCTTCTTCAGTCTGAAGAAGTTGGTTATGAAAATCCGAGTAGGTCGACAATAATCTGAATGCAGGAACTCCTCCCGCACCAAACTCAGGATTTCTTCCCCCAAAAGTACGGAGATATGTGGATGAATATTCTCAGTCATCCAGATAAAACTGTCTAAAAGTTGAGTCATGGATGATGGATGAATCATGCTACTCATCCATCTATTTGGTTGGAATACTGTATTTAGAATACCTAAACCAATTCTTGAATACAGCTCATCTATCTGGAATCCATATTGTACATTGGACATTAACACAATTGAGCAAGTCCAGAGGTATTTCATGAGAAGAGAACTCCACTCCTTTGCTCACAAAAGAATACCTTATGCCACCAGGCTTGAAATTTTGGGCTTGGACAACCTAGAACTATGCCACCTATGATCTGACCTAAGTGTAATACACAAAATTATCTGCTACAATGTCCTACCTGTCAATGACTACTTCAGTTTCAACCGCAATAATAAATGAACATACAATAGATACAAACTCAAGGTAAACTGCTCCAAACTTGATTGCAGAAAATACAACTTCAGCAACAGAGAGGTCAATGCCTGGAATGCTCTACCTGACTCTATTGTTACATCCTCAAACCCCCACAACTTTAACCTCAAACTGTCTACTCTTGACCTCACCCCATTTCTAAGAGGTCAATAGGGGTGTGCATAAGTGCACCAGTGTGGCTAACATTCCTGTCCTATTGTCCCCATTTATTTGTATCCATTTCCTGTGTTCTTATTCATGTTTATTCTTATTCTTATTATCTTGTAGATGAGTCTCAAACTAAATAGATAAAATAAATAAATAAGAAAAATGTTTGCATTAAAAAAATACTATTTAAGTATTCTATATTACTATTATTTATCTGCCATCAGTGTTGAACTTTAGCATGTTTTATTGTGAGCTGGTTGTCAATATAGTGATGCCACAACATGTAGACTTCTTCTAAGACCAACCTGAGTGAAGAACAGAATGGCTGCATTATCAGTCTAGCAAAGAAACACCAGATGCTCTATTTAAATTTTGGTGAGTGGAATTCTGCTGCACTTAAGGTGGTAGCTATTAAACCACATAAATATCAAAGGAAAAAGGACAAATATACAGCCCTGTTTTTCTCCTTTTTTATCTAAGATAATAGCAAAAAGGTAACTATTACTACCCCATCTATCTTGCATAATTCTTTCTGTGTATCATCCTAATGAACAACTCACCCCAATCTATAGGGAAATGAAACAATTTACATCATAGAATGAAAACAAAACTAAGTAAATTAAAAAAAGAGTAAAATGTAAGGATTGGAAACCTTTGTGTTCATATTTCTCTGCTAGGAAGAGTAAATGTGACATACTGAAGCATGCAGAATAACAGAATTGGAAGGGACTTTGGAGGTCTTCTAATCCAATCCCCTGATCAAGCAGGAGATCCTATACCAGGGGTCAGCAACCTGCGGCTCTGGAGCCACAAGTGGCTCTTTCATCCCTCTGCTGCAGCTGCCGGTCACTGGTTGGCTCCACAATTGATAGGACTTTTGGTTAGGACACATAGAGGAAAAAAGACGTTGCGTTAGGAGACTCTATGGTGGGGGAACTGGACTTCCAGACAGCTTCAGAATTGAATGGGGGGCTTCCGGTTAGGACCTTTGTGGCTCTTTTGAGTGTTTAAGGTTGCCGACCCCTGACCTATACCATTCCAGACATGGCTGTCCAATCTCTTCTTAAAAACCTTGAGTGATGAAGCACCCACAACATTTGGAGGCAAACTGTTCTGCTGATTCATTGTTCTCACTGTTGTTAAATATCTCCTAAATTCTAGGTCAGATTGATAAGTTTCCATTCACTATTTCTTGTCCTGCCCTCAGATGTTCTGGAGAATAGATCAACCTTCCTCTTCTCTGCAACAGCCCTTCAAATACAGTAAAACTCATATCACCCCTAATCCTTCTCTTCATTTGAATAGTGGCATACTTGTCCTGCCCTCCCTAAAGCCCACTTGTTCATTAGCTAGACATTCAATCCCAAGGGTAGTCACTCCAGATGCAGATAGAATCCAGAAGGTGGTAGAATATAAGGTGTGTATTATATGAGCCACTTAGGAGACTGGCTGGAGAATAATTGGAAGGCTTTGTGCTATAGGGACAGTAATAGAACAATCCAGTCTTTAGGCATTAATACAGTTTGATTAATATGCGTGAATAGGAAACCCAAAGGGGGAAGCCCACCAATTAATGTTACTTTCAGCAGTTCATGAGGTATCAGATCAGTACCACGGGCTTTCCAGTTGTTTAATTGATTGATTAATTTAACAGTTTCCAGGTGAAGACTGGTGGCCAGAGGGTGATGCTGTTTAAAGTTGATGCGTAAATTGATGTGAAGAGCTAATGGAGGGGAGCCTGTACAGTTCGCTCTTTCCACTTGTCAGACAAAATCTTACCTTCTGGCCAAACCATCCTATTAATTCTGGAGCTTGCAATTATCTTCAAAAAAAGAAAAAAGAAAGAAAGAAAGAAAGAATGCCATTTCTCTCCCTTGTGGCTTGGAAAAATCAAACACACTTGCTTTGTATAAATGTTGGCTTCTTTCTTTTTATTAATTTTTATACCTTTTTTTTTTAGATTTCATAGCCAGTTTCAAAGGAATGGGACAGTGCTGGCTTTGTAGTATTTGAAAGTGATCACTAAATCTACCCTGGATTAGGTGCAATCCTAGTTAAACTAAGTTTTATTTGCAGGAGGAGAGGGTTTGCTTATAGGATGCTGATGGGTAGATAGCAAACTCTGGGGGTTATGTATCAAAACACTATATGTAGCTAAAACCGCTATGGAATTTGAGCTCGCTAGGAATTGACATGTCTCAAGGAACTGGCAAAAAAAAATTGTTGCATTAATTAATCCTAGGAATGACTAGGATTACTAGGATGGTTAGATAAAATCAAAAATGAGGAGGTGATAAGCTGCCTGGGACAGCCAAGGGAAATAATCAAAACCATAAAAAAGCGAAAGTTAGAATATTTTGGACACCCAAAAGAACACGCCATACTTCACTTAATCCTCAAAGGAAAGATTGAAGGTAAACAAGATCCATGCAGAAGAACATCATGGTTTCAAAATCTAAGGGACTGGTTTGGACAAAACTCAACAGCACTTTTTCATGCAGCTGTTGATAAAAATAGGATTGCCAACATGGTTGCTAACATCCGATGACGGATATGGCACAAGAAGAAGAAGAGAAGGAATGACTAAATCTATGTTTAATTGGGTCGAATAATCCAAGGAATCCAGGTGAAGGCCAAGATCTAGATACCATAATAATGTAATGTGGTTGTCTAGCCATAGACTGGATTTACTAGATTAAAAAGGTTGTATGAGATTAAGACTGAATCTGTCTCCCAATAAAACAGCTCACAATGTAAAGTCATCTGCTACACTATTTAACATATAAAGCCTCAAACTCCTAGCAATGCATAATAGAAGCCAGACTACTGTTTTGATAGTTTGATTCTTAAAGGGATGAAGCTGATTTCCAGGGTGGCCATTGCTACTATTAAAATAAGAGGCAAAGCCTTACTATTAGCATGAAGTCTGGCTAAAGTAGTCTGCCACTATGAGATCATCACGTGGACATCCTCAAGTGAGTTGAGAAAGACAGTTTTACAATTTACCCCATGCAGCATTTATTAAAGAAAGCAATTTAAGAAGAGGAAGGTAGAGATTAACAATTAGAATTTCTTGTCAGGTGAAATTGATTCTGGAAGCTAACACCATGTCGTCACCTAATGCCAAAGATATAATTGGAGACAATACATTGTTTGATATCGGTATTCAAATACCTCCTCTGGTATGGTCTATTTTGGCACTGGAAAAAGCACCAAGGAAGAGTGCTGAGTAACTTTGTAGTAGCACTGGTAGTGTCTGAGGACCATGGATACATCAAGATTAAAACATAACATCTAAATCCCCCCCAAATATAAAAAATAGAAGATATAAAAAACATATGAATTAAAACCTAGAAATATACACAAAAAGTGAGAATCTAGAAGAAAGAGAACAATCTGATCTAGTGGGTTAGAAAGCAGGAGAGTGTAAGTTTGAGGCACCCCTTCACCATGAAAGCTAGCTGGGTGACTTTGGGAAGGTGAAATGTCAATAAATGAATAAAATGAATGAATGAATCAATCAATCAATCAATCAATGAAAATCTAGAACGAATAGAATCAGGAGATGGCCATAGGGGGATCATAAATGGTTAACATGTTTAAGACTATATCCCATTATAAAGCACTATAATATGGTGAATGGTGCTCATTAAATCTAGTTTACATCATCTGACAACTTTTGAACACAACTGCACAGAAGCCGGCAGTGTGGTGAAGCAGGGTTGGTAACTGAAAGCAGCAAGGAGTAGTGTCAAATTGTCCTGTGGTATTTATGCAATGTTGGTGTGATGAGGATAGTATGGATGTCTCTGTGGAAAAACATCTGGAGGAGCACATGTTCTCTAGTTTCAGTGTGTTGAGAGTCATAGGAGTATTGTCACAGAAAAAGGAATCCTCCAGAATTGGCCTTTGAGAACAGTTGAGGGGAGGGCATGCGACTGTGCTTGAATAAAGGCCCTTTGGTGATTAGGTATTTCAAGTTTAGTTAGGTATGCCATAAGGGAAGCGGATTACCATAAATATCTCTTCTTGATTAGTTTTGTTGTGGCCCGCCAGCAGAGCTGGCAGCAGAGTCAGACAGTGAGGAGGTTGGAGAGGAGCATGGGCCAGTCTTGAAGCCTGGGGAAGGCTCGGATGAGAACTCTGTGTCGGAGGCAGAGGAGGGGCCAAGGCTACTTGGCAGTGATCAGGTACCTATGGAGCTAGACAGTAGTGAGATAGAGAAACAGTTAGAGCCTAGTGTGCGCATGTGCAGAGCTGATGGAAGAAAAGAACAACTCAGAAATCAGGGTAGACTTGTGAATAAAGTCACAGGTGGAAGGCGATTGGCCCCTCCCATAAGAAATAAAAGAGGGGCAAAAGGGGAGTGGGCTTTTGCAGGAAAAAAATCATTTGTTTGGTCATTAGATTCGTTCCAGGACTGTGAAGATCTGCCGGTGAATCTCAGAGACTCTGTGCCCAGTCTTTCCTTGCACAGCATCTCATTTGGAAAATATTTACATGGCAGCTTTCCAAAATAGATAAGATCTGTAGTCATAAATATTCCTTTGAAAGATTTTTGCTAGGCTTTGCTGAATGTGAATGAGAGGAATTCACATTCGTTTAATAAAAAAGGTTTTGTTGGGACCAGAACTCCACCTCATGCTTTTTGGTCAGCCTAGGTCAGAACAAGTTTCCATTCGTTGTTTCTTGTCCTGCCTACAGGTGCTTTGGTAAATAAGCTGAACCCCTCCTCTTTGTAGCTACCTCTCCAATACTTAAATACTGCTATTTTGTCACCGGCTAGTCCTTCGTTTCTCTAGAATAACCAGACTAAACCAGATTCCTAGACTAAATCCTGCAACTGTTCTTCGTAAATTTTAGTTTCCAGGCCTTTAATCGCCTTAGCTGCTCTTTGCACTTTTTCCCAAGTCTCAACATGTAATGTGGTGACCAAAATTGTGTGTGATATTCCAAGTGTGGTCTTACTAAAGCTTTAAAAAGCAGTACTAATCATGTGATTTTGATTCTATGCATCTGTTTATACAACCAAGGATTGTATTAGCCTCTTTGGCTGCTGCCATGCATATCATATTTAAGCTTATCCATCTAGCCTTTTACTTTTGCTTTTTGAAGTTACTTTTTCTTTCTACATTTGACACCAATGACGTTCTCTATGATGCTCATATAGATACTTTGGGCAGTACTGACAATTTATTGCTGGCTTGATTCTTTCTGCATCGCTTGTCAATTCTGTCACTTCAGAGTTTGCCAGAAAGCATATGAATATAAACATATTAAATCGGAGATGGTGACACTTGGCAGGAAACAAACATAGGCAAGATGTTTCTTTCTTTCTCTCTCTCTTGGAAGAACAACAACACTTATGTGGCTTCTATTCACACAGGTGGCTCTAATATTGTAAGATATAATATCTGCCAATATGCACAGGCACACTGCTTTGGTACTTTGTAATTACAAATAATTAAAAAGCCAGCTAAGAGGATGCTGTGAATAAGACAGCATTTTGGTGTAATGGCACTGGGGCAGAATATGTAACTAGGTCTTTTGCAACTCCATGGATTGTTCAGTTAAGACATTAAGGAAAAAGGGAGGAATATGCAACATGTCACCCACAGCTGACATTTTCAAAGGATTTTTGAAACCTGTCATTACTTATGGAGTGCCAGGCATTTTCTGACAACTCAACATGAAAAGTGGCACCTCTAGCAACCAATTATGAGAAAGAAGTAAACCCCCTCTAGGTGTTATTCTGCCTACAATATGGTAAAATATTAGAATCCATTAACTTTTACATTATGATCTCCACCAGGGGTGGGTTGCTGCTGGTTTTACTACCGGTTCGCAATGCACGTGCTCGCTTGCTTCGCTCACACACGCGTGTGCTGTTGAATGTAAATTGTTTTTTGCACATGCACAGAACAATTTACAGTGAACTGCGCATGCGCAGTCATTAAAAACCAAAATGGCACACAGACACACAGCAAGTGGCACTGAGAGAACCAGTTCAGGGGTGTGGCAGGCCTGGGTCACTGTTGGTTCTGCGACGCAGGTCTGAATTCCACTACTGGTTCAGCCGAACCGGACCGAACCACGAAGTAACCCACCTCTGATCTCCACTCAGTTTGTATCCAGGGAAAAAAACAACAATGCTGGCTCTTGTTCTTAGGCAGTAAGATTATTATAAGACAATGCCAAAAAAGTATAATGAAAATCACCACAACTTTTGTAAACACAAAGATTCTAGGAGGGCTACCCACTAATCTGAAAAGGAAAACCATTAGATGGAATACAGATTTTTGCCCTCCCATTTTTTGTGAAACTATCCCTACATGCATTAATGAATAGCAAATAGCGAGGGGTGGGGGGGAGGTGGCTGGATTTACAAGCTGTCGAACAAAAGCAACCAGAGCCACCCATAAATAACTAATGTCAGAAACTTTATTTTCTACTCCATATGTGACAAGAATCTTACCAGATTGCTTGCCTTCCCCTGGGAAGTGGATTTTGTACATCTTGTGGAAAGTCATGCCTATGCCATTTGCAGCTGTGCAATGATTTCAAGCTAGGTCCAAGCTTGATTCCTCCTTCTAGCCTAGCTGACAAGCCTGAAAAGCATATTTAACCCAGACACTCAATAATGTGACCTGGGCACCTAAATGGGCCAAAGAATCTTATTCTGGGGATAGAGAGACCCAGCCTACTTTCTGCAATCTTGTGAATCTTTCAACCAGGAAAATACTGATTCCTTCACCCTGATTAGCATGCTGTCTAATCAGCAGGAGAAAATGACTTGAGTACTGCAGTATCCCCAATCCTAAATTTGGTAAAATGATTAGTAAAGCCTAGGTTAGCTCCACAGATAATTGATCATAGCTACCGCCCCTTTCTCCCCTTTATGTACCTGCCTGATAAGTAAAAAGTAAACAGAAATATTTTTCAATGAAATTGAATGTACTGTCTTCCTATACATATGCTATATGAGATTTTGATATATCTCTCCATGTGTTTCCCCAAAATAAGACAGGGTCTTATTTTCTTTTTACCCCCGAAATAAGTGCTTGGCCTTATTTTTGGGGAGGTCTTATTATTTTTGAGGTGCAGGAGGTGGTGAGTGTGATCACCTCACGGCTGCTGCTGTATTGCAATATTTTCAGGGAGGGCTTTTTGGGGGAGGGCTTATTTTGGGGGAGGGCTTATTTTAGCACATGCGCTCAAAAATCCAATTGGGCTTATGATCCAGGGAGGTCTTATTTTCAGGGAAACAGGGTACTGGTATGTAACTAATTTCCTACCTATCAATTTTATGCAATCATTTGGTTTTAAAATCCATATCAATACACAGTCTGAAAAATCAATATATTGCACTCCTATTGGGTGGACTGCTTATTTGGTTAAAATATGGACCAAATAACATCTTCTGGCAGAAATACTAGATAATAGCCCAAGCTATCAGTAAAGTCCTGATTAAAAACAAGTGTAGTAGTTCTGCCAAAGAAAAATCTGGATAGAGAGTTTGATAGGATGAAAAATAGGTAAGCTATTTTTTAAAGAGATGTCTGTACAAGTCAATGGGATAGAACCCAGCAGTGGTGAAGAGGGAAGGTAAGGTGGTCTATAAAAGTGTGATTCAAAATAAAACTTTTATTGGGAGTACTGGAGCTGATTATATGCCACACATGCAGTGAAGCTAAAACTGATTTATATGTGTCATGCTAAGTGAAGACTAGTGAAACTATTGTACCATTCCATCAGCTTATGAAGTTTTACTGCTACTTGCTTTACAGAGGGGAAAAATGAAATGATATGCCATTCACATGAAATATTCATGTTTTTTCCCTCCATCTCTTTTTGCAATGTGCGAAGGCCAATAGGTTTGGGAATGTTGCTGTCACTTCCTTTAGACAAGCATTAGTTATTTCATTTGCTTACTTGGGAATTTGTTTAACTGGCATATATCTACTGTGCTATTTTGCAGGAAAAATTGCCTGCAAGCCATCTTCCAAATCAAAACATTTGAATAGTTGTTAATTAGATTAATATATTTGTGTATGTGTGTACACACACACAGAGAGAAAGAGAACTGAGCACAACATCATCGGGGGTGGGGAGGTAACAAACAATGCAAAGAAGTAAACAGGTAGCCCTAATTTAAGAACAGTTTAAATCTATGACAAAAAATATAAAAAATATTAATATTCAAACCATGAAGCCAATTAAACCTCTTTGGAGAGCTGATAGTATGAACCTACTATATTTTGAGAAGGCCATATCCAAACTTACATGTAAAGTGTAGCAAAGTCTCATATAATGAGTTAGTTTATTTGTTAAGAGGTGATGAGGCTAGGCTGTCTTTTGTCAAAGTAATCTGTTTGGAAGCCATGGTTTCTGATTTAATTTTCTGTGAATCCATCCAGTTAGGAATATGCAATAAAAATGTTAAACAAACCATGGGCTAGTACATAGAGAGAAGTAAGCAGTGGAGTACCATAAGGTTCCATCTTAGGCTCAGTATTCTTCAATATCTTCATAAACGACTTAGATGAGGGAATATAAGGAAAACTTACCAAATTTGCTGATGATACTTGAAGTGGACCGAGGAAGAACGAGGCAGGAGGCTCCTGAGGTAAAGTTAGCAGCATTTATTCGAACAGATCTGAACAGTAGAACAGGCTAACGGTAGATCGGGACTCCGCCCTGCTTGACAGCTATTTATACGGAGCTGTCAAGCAGGGAAGCCAATAGGCGCGTGTCTGACAGCCCACACTCAGCCAGCCACGCGTTAGCCAATCAGGCATGGCCTGGCTGTTGCTGGCTGTCAGTCGTACGTGTGAGGACTAAACAATACTAAGCTGGTGGGAATCGCTAACACCCTAGCAGATAGCTCATGATCCAGAAGGATCTTGACAGACTTGAACACTGGGCCCTCTCTAACAAAATGAAATTCAATGTAGAGAAAAGTAAAGTCTTGCACTTAGGTAAAAAAAAACCAAAAGTACACATATGAACTGGGTGAAACCAGGCTTAACAGCAATGACTGTGGGAAGGATCTTTGAGTCTTAGTGGACAACCAGCTAAATATGAGCCAGCAGTGTGCAGCGGCAGCCTAAAAAGCCAATGCAATCCTAAATTGCATTAACAGAGGGATACAATCAAGATCAAGTGAGGTACTAATACCACTCTATAAAGCCCTAGTAAGACCACACTTAGAGTACTGCATCCAGTTTTCGTCACCACACTATAAAACATGATGTCGAGACTCTAGAAAGAGTGCAGAGAAGAACAGCCAGGATGATTAGGGGACTGGAGACTAAAACATATGAAGAACGGTTACAGGAACTGGGCATGGCTAGTCTAGTGAAGAGAAGGACCACAGGAGACATGACAGCAGTCTTCCAATATTTGAGGGTCTGCCACAGAGAGGAAGGGGTCAAGCTATTTTCCAAAGCACCTGAAGGCCAGACAAGGAATAATGTATGGAAACTGACCAAGGAGAGATTCAACCTAGAAATAAGGAAGAACTTTCTGACAGTGAGAACAATCAACCAATGGAATAGAAGTCACCTTTGGAAGTTGTGGGGTGTTCATCACTGGAGACTTTCAAGAAGACACTGGACCATCATTTGTCAGAAATGGTGTAGGGTCTCCTGCTTGAGTGGGGGGTTGGACTAATGATCTATAAGGTCCCTTCCAACTCTGTTAATCTGTTACTGTATCACTTCTGTTGATGAATTCAATAAATAGGAAATGAAGGAAGAGAACTTTCAAATATCTTATTTATTCTTTTGTGTCCTATCATAGCCCCTTAGACAGATTTTGTCCCTAACCTTATAACATATTAAGTACTCATATATGTAATTACCAGTTTTATCCCCTGCCTAGATAATATCATCAATGCCAGCAGTTGGGTAATGAAACATCTGCAAAAAAACAATCAAGCTCAGAGAGCATGAAGGACCTCACACTTCAATCTTGAGCTACAAATATTCTCTTGTGTTGGTACCACAATAGGTAAAATGCCTTTTCTTATTCCTAAGATTGCATAAAAGACAAAACTGCATTACAATGAATAGATTTCTGGCCAGAGTGATATACTTAAATAATCTTGTTCATATTTTTTTTAAAAAATAGAAAGATACCAGGCCAAAACTAATATTTTTTAAGACAGTGAAAAGGTTCAGTCTGAAGATTCAGACATACTTTTATTGGATCTCTGTATCACATCAGATTGAATCATTGAAAGAAATGCATGATGTTCTAATTTTTTTCTCAATTTGATTTTGAAAAGCAAGTATTACAGGCTTAGTGCTTTGAAATATATAAGAAGATAGAATTTTCAACTTGATTTTCCAAAGTGAATGATTAGTGAAACCAGATAAAACAAATGATTGAATAATATTGGAGCTGGTTCTTATAGCATTATTCTAATACTGGTTATACATTAGAAAATTAAATAGATTCCAGAAATATAGATTCTGATCTGTGCTACAGTATAGCTATTAGATCATACACCAAATCTTAGGCACTGACAACTATGAAATATAAATGTGAATAGTTTTAATCCCAGCACATGCATTTGAAAAAGGCTTTTTTACTCTTCTTTGCTGGGGTTCTTTTATCCTGAGTGATACAACTGCAGTTCTCAAAAACACTTTTGCTAATAAATGCAGATAAACAGCACATGATTGTGCATAGTTTGTACATGATTACAATTAGATTGCAGAAACAGCATTATACACAATGAGATCACTTTACCAGAAGATAGTTGTAAATGGATTAGGTGAACTTAAAATCATTTTGGTAAATATGCTATATAAATATTTGTTAGTTTTGAATTCAGGCAAGGCGATCTATGGTTCTGTTATTGTCAAAGCAGCAAATGTTTGCAGTTTAATTAAGTATCATTTCATTCTTCTGTGATATTCTGGTGAGGTGCAAATGAAAGGGTCTTGATGTCTTTCATATTTTTTAGGGCAGTGATATTTTAAATGGTAGGCTCTATCAATGTAACTTAAGAATATTACATATTATTTTTATTAAAGCAATCTTTTGTTTTAGAACAAAGGTGTTCACATATAAAATTCATCTTGACCTTGAATTTATTGTGCCAGAATAGCTATGCCACTGAAATCTCAGGTCATGACTTTCTATAAAATAGATTGGAAACCCCTTCTTTGTATTTTTTTTCTTTCTGTTTTATATTGATTTTACTTTCTTCTTATGTCTTGCTTTCTTGGATTCTTTCTTTCTTTCTTTCTTTCTTTCTTTCTTTCTCTCTTTCTCTCTTTCTCTTTCTTAGTTGCAGTTTTAAAAAAAACAAAGACGCTGCCACATATATTATTTGAAATGTTGATTTAGGCCTGGGGGAATTTAGAAGTGTCCATTTTTATCCATGGAAGGTGACTTTGGACTGAACAAAACACTAACAATAATTTATTTTGGGATGGGTGGAATTTGAAAATTTAAATTTACACTCCTAAACCTCAGTGCCTAGAGGAAAGATTCATCATTATAATAATAATCAATCATCAGCGCCCCCCCCCAAAGAAAATTACAGTAACATCAAATATACCTCCTTCTTGTAAAGATCATACTCCTCATAATGATCAAATTCCCATAAAAATGTTTTCCACCTAATACATTTGTGGACAATACTTGAAAATGTGTTTCCTAATATGTGGAGTTTTATTTTTGCCTTCTCTTATTTTAAATTTCTTATTACCTGCTTAAGAAGCTAGCAATAGTTGTTTCCTTCTGCTTAGAGAGTACCATATTTTTTGGACTATAAGATGCACCAGAGTATAAGACAACCTTAGTTTTTGCGAGGAAAATAAGAAAAAAAAATATTGCTGCCTACCAGCATCCATGGTATTTATCTGGCTAGCATCCTGTCAGTGTGTGAGAGAGGGATGCCTGGAAACAAACAGTATTTGCTGTGTGAACAACAAGGAAGGAGACAGCAGGGAGCCTGGGCATGTCTTGTTCTGTACTAAAGCTTCCTGTTGTGCTGAGATCTGAAACTAAAACTGAAAGTGAAACTTATTTCCTCTGTTGAACTACCACGATGGAAAATATGCTTTTGGTATTGTGTATTTACTTAATGTATTATATTATATATAAAGAGAAGTTATTGAATCCTGCTGAATCAGTTACTTGTATGTACTTTCTGAATGTGTTTGCTGCTGCAAACTCTGACACATCTTTGCAGCCAATAGCGAACAGTCAGCTTCAATACATTATTGCAGCCTGATTCAGCATGAGCAGCTGATTGGCTGATGGATGGGCCTCCCAGAATACCCCAATCAGCTGTTTCAGGATGCAGGGATTGCCACAGACCATCGCCTCCTCTGTGCCTCCTGTTTTTGGCTACATTTGGTGTATAAGATGCACCCAAATTTTCACCCTCTTTTAGGGGGGGGGAGTGCGTCTTATACTCCGAAAAAATACGCTAACCAAGCTCATGTTCCAAAAACATATGCCCCATCCTTAGTAAATAAGGACAGATGAAATGCTTATTAATTAAAATCCTTAAAATGATATGTTACCCTGACCCTCTTGTTTACAGCAATTAGGGATTCTAGAAGCCTTTTAAAAAGGGATAGAAAAAAAACCAATTATGACAAGAGCAAAAATAATGATGACAAAAAAAATCAGAGGAGGAAAAACGTATTGGGTCATTTTTGTAAGGGTTATAAACAGATGCAACTTTGTACCTCTGTGGGTTTAAAAGAAGAAAGGGAAAATAGTAACGGGTAGTTTAAAAACAAATCAAAACAGCAACAAAGTAGCATCTACAGCTGCTTCTCCATCATTTGGGAATTGTCACCATATTAAAGAATTAGAAAAATGTTGTTGAGGGGGGTCAATTTATTAATTAGGAAAGGAGTGAAAGTGGCAGGAAACATTCTTTTGTTTCTGATTCTGCTTTCCTATTAATTATGCCCACTGAGACCAACACTGTGATAGAAAAGAGAAAGCAGCAGGCGTATCTCAATGATTGCCCTGTACAATGTGGAAAACAACTGCAAGTATTTTCTTTGCTTTATAAAATTCCTGCCTTTCACTCTTTCAAATACCAAAGGATTTCTAAAAAATCTCCAAAGAGAGCCATTTTAAAATAATAGACCATTCCATAAAAGAATGGGCAAATGATCCATGCTTAGCAGAAAGAAAGAAAGAGAGAGAGAGAGAGAGAGAGAGAGAGAGAGAGAGAGAGAGAGAGAGAGAGAGAGAGAGAGAGAGAGAGAGAGAGAGAGAGATTTGTATAGATAGATAGATAGATAGATAGATAGATAGATAGATAGATAGATAGATAGATAGATAGATAGACAGACAGACAGACAGACAGACAGACAGACAGACAGACAGACAGACAGACACAGGTGTGTGTGTTTGTGTTTTCAAACTGCTAGGTTGGCAGAAGCTAGGAACAAGTAACAGGAGCTCACTCTGTTTCACGGCGCTAGGGATTCAAACCACTGAATTGCTGACCTTTCTGATTGACAAGCTCACTGTCTTAGCCACTGAGCCACCACGTCCCTTGACACACACACACACACACACACACACACACACACACATACACACACACACACACACACACACACACAACCTTGGTCTATATACCCAACGAATGACCCATTTTGATCCTCATATCAAAACAACTTATTTTATGTGCATCCAGAATCTAAAAATAACATTTAACCCAGCACAGTGCTTAAGCAAAATGGTTTGGTTGACATCTGCATATGTGGGACTGACGGGGTAGATTGTAGAGATGACACCGAAATATAATTTTATCAGATTTTATGTATATGTCAAATTATTGTATTCTATTTCAATTTCATTTTAAATTGTATTTTACCCAATTCCATTTTAAATTGCTTTTATCAAATTTCAATAATTGGTTCAAGGAACTCTGCACTTTGATATAGTGCAACACCTAATCAAAAAATTGTATGTGTGTATGTATAGGGTGTGTGTGTGGGTTTGTGTTTGTGTGTGTGTGTGTGTGTGTGTGTGTGTAGAGACAGACAGACAGACAGACATATACACATACACACATTCTACTCTGTGTTCCCACAAAATCAAGATCGTTCTCAGAAGCCAGAAAAAAATGTGCATGGAAAATAGTCAGTAAATATGACATGGCTGGGTGTTCTGTCCCCCCTTCTTTGCTCGTTCACAAACGACAGGCAGACAGACTTAAAAAGAAAGAACTTTATCAGCTTCGCCTCACACTGGCTGCGATCCCAAAATAAACATAAATAAAGTCTCTGGCAAGAAGATAACAGAATGCAAAAACAAAGACCTCTTACAAAGCAAATCACTTCTCCAAGTGTCTCTTTTAATCAGGGTTACAGAAAGCAAATCACTTATCCAAGTGTCTCTCACAAACAAACCACGACCGATGATCAATGAACCATGCACGAATGACGAACCTTGACTTCTGCAACCAGGGTGTGGCACCATCAGTCCTTTTATCTCCAGAAGACCACCCTAACAAGCCCCAGCTGCATTGTTATTCCTGAATCCCGACTCAACTCACAGCAAACTTCTGCTGAGTCACAACAGCTGGGGATCTCCCATTAGTTGCACTGAGAAAAATATAACTTTTACCTGGATTGTCCCTCCCCCCTCCCCATCAGTATTGAATGTTATTGAGAGTAAAGGATTACAGCAAGTTTTAACAGTGCTTCCATCTTTTCCAGATTTTTGCAGCCTAAATATGGTTTGTAGCTCAGGAATCCAGATGTTTAAACTGTTTTTGGCACTTTACCCACTTCAAAAGAACTTCCCAAGGACATGAGATAGGCAGATGTGGTTTGATGGTGTTAGAGGAGGATGTAAGTTGTTCCAAGCAAAGCTACTGTCAGGCCTGCAATTATATCCCTTTTAGAATTTTGGCCTTCCACACTTTCTCTTATTTCATTACGCTGTTTCATTAGTATAGTTGATGGGAGGGGGGAATAGACAGGAGTAGGATTGTGGAATGTATTGTTGTCATTCTTTTCTAGAAGCCAAGGTCATCTTTTGTCTCTGCACTTTTACACCTGATTGGAAGCAGCTGGGTGGAAATGCCAGTGTGGAAGAAGAAGATTGGACCAGTGATGGATTGTGGGTGTGGGGACAAGATCATGAACTTTTAACTGGGTGGAATTCTGGTGTAATTTCCAGAATTGGGATTACACAGATGTGCTAAGATGTCTGATTTATTAAATTGGAACTTTAAGGATCGTTTTGCCTTGGACTCTGATTTAATTCTACATGATACTTGGAATGCTGACAGCTACCTTTTGCAATTGACTGATGGCAATTTTGTCAATGCCGATGGTGTTTAAGTGGTGCTCCAGTTGTTTAAGAATGCATTACCTTTGCTTTCTTTTGCTACAGTTGTTCTATTTCTATTTGCAGGTCTCTGTATTACGTGGTATTCTCCAATTCTTTCTTTTCTATTCTGCTGATTCCAGGCACTGTCACATCCACTATTCAAACTTTTTTGTCTCTCTTATTGACAGTTGTTAATTCTGGAGTGCTATGTGGCAGGTGCTTGTCTGTTTGAATTCTAAAGTCCCAGAGCAAGGTAGCTTCTTCATTTTCTATTACTTTCTCTGTTTTGTGATTCCCCCCAGTTCTTGCTTGCAGGCAAATGGCATTTCTTGCTTGCAAGTAAATCTTCCAATGAGATAGCGCAGTACAATTGTGTACACATTATTTTCCCCGTTAATTTTTTTATTTTTATATGCATTTGGTTTCAGAACCATTCTGGTTTTTTTTTAATTTCATTCAGAGTAAGGGAGAAAAGAAAAGAAAAGGTGATCCAAGGAACAATTTATATTAGCCTGACTTAAGTTAGCTTTAACTATCTGAATTAATTATCTGAAAAAAGAGATAGAGAGAAAAATTGGAACATCTCCCATATCTATTCACCTGCTGGGAAAATGACTGATTGCTCACACTACTGTATGCCTTAAAAGTTCCAATAAAGCACAGTGGGGGGGGGAGAGAAGCAGGGAGGAAAAAGATTTCATCATTTCTCCTCTCAAAGAAAAAAAAAATCCTTCCAGTGAAATTGACAGGACATTGCTATATCTTCCAGTGGCATCAACAGTGAAGTTAATCAACAAATTTAATTGGGGAGAATGATTAAGTAATAATAAAGTAGCAAAAATGGATATTTAGATGCATTTCCAATCAAGGGACCATAAAATTTTTTATCACAACATCTGCCTTGACACTTTATGAAATATTCCTCCACTGGAAGCATCTACTTCCTTGCCCCTTATTGCCAGAATGCTTGAACATTTCTTTCAAAAATTATTGGGTCTTAGGCATACTTTATCATAAGAAAGAAGAACTGCTGTGGTTGTTTTGTGACCTTCTTTCCAGATAGCAGTTCTTTGTCATTGATATATTTTTCTAATACAGAACAACAGAGTTGGAAGGGGCCTTGGAGGTCTTCTAGTCCAAACTGCTGCTCTAGCAGGATACCCTAGAAAAATGGCTGTGCAATCTTTTCTTAGAAATTTCCAGTGTTGGAGCATCTACTGATTAATTGTTCTCACTCTTGAGAAATTTCTCCTTCATTATAGCTTAAAGGTAAAGGTTTCCCTGTAGTTGCATGCTAGTCATTTCTGGTTCTAGGGGGTGATGCTCATTTCCATTTCTAAGCCGAAGAGCCAGCGCTGTCTGAAGATGTCTCCATGGTCATGTGGCTGGCATGGCTAAATGGCGAAGGCACACGGAGCGCTGTTACCTCCCCACCAAGTGGTCCATATTTTTCTACTTGCATTTTTTATCGGCTTTCGAACTGCAAGGTTGGCAGAAGTTGGGACAAGTAATGGGAGCTCACCCTGTTACATGGCGCTAGGGATTCAAACTGCTGAACTTCTGATCAACAAGCTCAGTGTCTTAGCCACTGAGCCACTACGTCCCTAATTATAGCTTAGATTTCTCTTTGATAAGCTTCCATCCATTACTTCTTTTCCTGCCCTCATATGCTTTAGACAATAGTTCAACCCTATTTTCTTCATGACAGCCCTTCCAATATTGGATGTTTGCTATCATTCACCCCCAGTCCTTCTCTTCGTTAGACTAGACATACCCAGTTTCCACACCTGTTCATTGTAAGGTTACCTCCAATCACCTAATCATCTTTGTTACTTTCCTCCACACTCTTATAACTCAGTTTATACAAATGTTCCCAAGTTAACACATTCATTCAAAGATTTGTCAGTTTTCCCCAAACTTTGTGGGAGCATAGAAGGAATTGAAACCTATCTTACATAAGATCACTGCATTAGATTTGAAAATAGCAATAGCAATAGCAATAGCAGTAGACTTATATACCGCTTCATAGGCCTTTCAGGCCTCTCTAAGCGGTTTACAGAGAGTCAGCATATTGCCCCCAACAATCTGGGTCCTCATTTTACCCACCTCGGAAGGATGGAAGGCTGAGTCAACCCTGAGCCGGTGAGATTTGAACCGCTGACCTGCTGATCTAGCAGTAGCCTGCAGTGCTGCTTTTAACCACTGCGCCACCTTGGCTCAGTGGTTAAATAATTAATCAAAATAATTAAGCACAGCAAACAAATGTATTTTGGACACTAGCTCAAAGTGTAATCCTAGACTTTCTACACTGAATCACATTCCATTGAATTCAATAGAATATACTGCCACTGTCTACTGTCTGTGTGTATAGAATCACAATCTTTAATAGAAGAAATATGCCAAAAAAGAAATATGCCAAAAAAGAAATATGCCAAAAAAGGAGTAATGGGATTGTAATTCTCCTCCCCAGCCATCCTCATTTATAAAACTGCATGAATGATTTTTCAATATACAAACATGTTTTAATACATTGGCTAGAATTAGTAATGCAAACAAATGGCAAACTCTTTGTGTTAAATGTTATACCCATTCAAGAATAGCATACACGATCTTAAATTAGATCATACATTCATAATCTTCAGATTTATGGAAATTTAGAATTAAGAAACAGTGCTAGACTTTATCTTCCCATTATTGCATTTATAAAATTATAAATCAGTAGATTAAAATATCCATCTTAGTGGTAACACTGACTAGTCATTCATTTCATAGTTGTGCAATGCTAAAACTTTTCTTACTTTCACACATCAATTTCAAATGGACATGCTCATTTGAACTTTTTTCAAGTTACTTTTCATCCAGATCTTTTTATGGTATACATCAGCATTCCACCGTACTTGCTAGAAATATGAAGATTTCCTCAGCTACCCAGGCACTTACCCACTGACTTTTTGTAAAAAGTCTAACATTTGCTAAAATGTTTAACATATACAGGACTATTTTAATTGAGTCTTCTGTTCAGCTTGTTTAAATGTCAAAGTTACATCATTAGAACACAGAAAGATCTTAAACACATATTTTCCAAACTGTTGCCATGGATACTTGACTTAATCCTTATTGTTATTGTATTCCTTAGATAGTCCAGCAAAATATAATTTAAGAAATTGTTGAAGGAAGAAAGTTTTCATTTTCACATGGCCATTTGAAGTTGAGGAATTATTATGCTATTATTTTGTGTTAATCTCTCTCTCCCCCCCTTCTCTCTCTCTCTCTCCCTCCCTCCCTCCCTCCCTCCCTCCCTCCCTCATATTTTCTAATCATAATCATTGAAGATGAATGGGGGGTATTTTTTGTAACTTATTTATTTAACTCACTCAGCAAAGAAGCATTATGTCCTTCCCTTTTCCTTTCTGCACAGTAGACTATACAGACTATAAATATGCATAATTTCTTTCTAACATTTAAACCACAGAGACATAAACGCTGAATTTGAGGCTTATTAGACTATCTTCAAACACATCAAATTCAAGTGAGTTTTAATAATAATAACAACCAAGCCCACATTTTATAGCAGTAATTATGGAGTTCCTTAAATATTTTTAATGGAAAAAAGAAACCAAAGATAATTTTTAATAGAGCGGGAATATGATTGAAATAGTACTTTTGTTTTGTTTCCTTAAAAAGTAGGGTCTTCTTTTCACTCAGAATGAAAATGGGAGTGAACTTAATTGATTTTACACTTCCCCACTATTACATAAATTGGAACAACTAGATTCTCATGGTGTATTTTTTTTTAAATGTTGTAATGCTGGACTCTTAATATTTATGTACAAAGATAGGTATAAACATTAAATCAAATTGTTTTTTAAACCAAAGAAAAAGAGTGTGTATTATGGAATGTATACAAGCATGATTTTTGTTTATGCAGACTTTTTAATAATGTGTTCTTTCTTCTGAACATAAAAAGGACATGTCTAGAGAAACCTAGGGCTTTATTGGAAGACATGGGATTTTGCAGGGAAAATCTGAATTTTGGGCTAGTTATATTCAATGTATTATAAATTCTGAGTTTATGTAGTCCAGCGTCTATGGAGATTCTCAATCATCCAGATCATGGTTGTCTCTAAGATCAACCGGACTGTCTTGGTTATTTTTATCCCTTTTGCTTCTCATCCAAGAAGCTGAAATAATTTAAAAAAGGAATATTTTCAAAGGGAAAAGAAATTCCATTTGCCTTTTGGAAAAAAAGGCACTTTGGGGATATGTAGCCCAGTGTTATAATGTGCTATAAACTGCTTTATCTATGATTGGGTAAGACTTCAATATATGTATTTACAGACATGGGACAATCCTGATCAATCTATTCCAGTGAGTGATTTTAACAGGAGCATAGAGTCCTCCTATATCTTCACGTGTCCAAGTGGCTTGCAGAGACTAATCACGGCACCCCTATTGAGGCAACATTGATCTGCCTTAATCATTCTAGTTTTTTTTTTTTTTTTGACAAAGTGCTACACCTATTCAGGAGCCATTTTTGGCAAGCAAACCACCATTGCTAATAGTTTAGTTTAATGGAGACACTTCCAAAGTGAAAGAACAATCATTATCACAATGAAATGCCCTGCAGAGATTTGCACAGCCTTTCAGTGTGCATTCCAAAAGCAGTAATCTTGCTATTTAGTGTTTATTATACAACCAGTGAATTCTTCAGTCATTGGGGAAGGAGAGACATATAGCTCTTTTTACCACTCCAATTTTTTACTCTGGTACCAGACTCTAAATCAGTGGTGGTTTGCAGGTGGTACGCCCCAGTAAGGGCGTACCGGAGCCTGCCCGGAGCACCAGATACCGTTGCAGTACGATGCTCCTGAGGGCCCTCCCACCCGCCTGAGCTCCTTGCCTGTCTTTTAAGGCTTCCACGCTTCCGCGCACACACATGGCGCATACAGAACCTGTGCGATACTCTGCTGAGCAGCTGGAGCATCGCAGAGGATTGCGGAGGTGGTAAGACGCATGTGCGTGCTGTGCATGTGTGCGTGCATGCTGGAAGCATCCATGTAGATGCCGCCAGGCCCGTTCCAACCAGTACAGTTGGAATGGGATTTGGAAGCCACCACTGCTCTAAATTCCCTGAAATAAATAGCCTTGATTTCTGTTCGACTTATATGGTTTTTCGATCAAGTCTTTCATTTGCCACCAATTATATGAGAATATTTTGATGGCTTCTAATGAGTTTGAATGAAAATATACAAAATTGCAATTAACAGTACTTAAAGATCCACATCATTTCATTTTGAGAAAATGAGCATAGCTTCCTTAAGTGGCTAATTGAACTGACATTTATACCATTATGGACTCTAAATTATTATATATAACAATTCTACTTTTTTACATATCTTTTTAAACTGGCTGCAAATAATCTGAATGACAATAACAACAGTGACAAGTGAGAATGAAAGTATACTTATTAGAATTGTAATCAATTCATAATTGCTCTTAATATTTTACCTGAGGCCAGTATTGGAACATTGCTTTATTTATTAATCTATAGATCTTTAGTCTTTAGAAATTTTGACTGAGAAATGTGTATTTTCAAGGACGAGTCATGTAAATATAGTTCCTTTCTTATTGGACGTTAAATGAACAAGAAAATTTTAGTTTGAATTAGATATCATTTACATATCTAATAACTATTTGCTACAGTGATGTGCAGTGAGGTTTATGGCTGGTGAGGCAAGCGGGCAAAAGCCGCCCTATGTCGGACACAGTGGTAGGGCTTTTGGATGCCTCGGCATTGTGTCCGCCATACAGGTGGGAAGCCTGTATCGGACACAGCACCGGGGCATCTGAAAGCTCTGGCTCTGTGTACGCCATACAGGCAGGATGCCTCTATGTCAGACACAGCGGCAGGGCTTTCAGATGCCCTGGTGCTGTGTCCGCCATACAGGCGGGACGCCTCTATGTTGGACACAGCATCAGGGCTTTCGGAAGGGCTCTACCACACTAAGGGAGAACCCATCTTTCTCCCCTCTCCTCCAAAACAGCATCAGAAGGAGAAAGGGGCAGATTATATTAATGAAGACACCTCACACTTAAAGTGGTTCCCTTTAGACAGGAAACAGAAAATGATTATAAACATGCCTGCTGAATGGTCAGCCTCCTTGCTTTAACAGTTTTGGGTTGCCAAATTCAACTCAGACATTTCCCAGCTGAGGGATTTCCTACTGCCCAATAAATGCATTTATTTATGGGAATGGTTCTGAAACATAAAAAAGTGCCAGCCCGCACCCCAGCAGAGACGGGTAAAACACAAACAAACAAACAAACAAACACACACACACACACACTACTTACAATAATACAGTTACTTACAAATTACATTAATTTTGAATTCCTCCCCCTCCCTCTTACCCACATAACTTTTCCAGCTGTTTCACAAAGGATTCCAACTCTGCTCTTGTCTGCCATGATGAAAATGTAAAAATGTAAAAGGAAAAAGGCAAGAGCTGCTGAGGTCAGGCTGGGTTAGCTGCTGCCAGAGTCTCCAATGGATGACTCTGCTTAACTATTTAAAAAAGCCTCTAAAAAAGTGCCCTCTACAGGAGGAGGCGAGAGAACCATGTGCCTCATCTACATAAGGAATTTTTCGGCTTTTAAACTTTGCTTAACTCTGCTCGAGTGATCATAAAGATAGACTAAATAAGGCACGTGGTTCTTCCTCCTCCTCCTGTAGAGGGCACTTTTTTAGAGGCTTTTTTAAACAGTATAGCACTAAGCAGAGTCATCCACTGTGACTCTGGCAGCAACTACCTCAGCCTTTTCCTTTTACATTTTTCTTTTCTTTTCATGATGACAGTGGTGAGGCCCTGTCTCCCCTGCCTCCCCTGACTGCACTTCCCTGATTTGCTAGACTTGAGAGTTCCCTCAATTTATCTAGCAAATAAATGAAGCAATATAATTGGAGAAATCAGAAGTAGTGAAAGAGAGGGTGATGGAACAATAAGGGGAAGGAGCTGTATGGTTTCTGTGTTTGAGTTCAGAATATTTGAAAAAGGCATTGCTTCGTTTAGGAATTCTTCTAAAGCAGTGGTGAATAATCCATGGGTATTTGTAGCCCTTAGCTACAACCCTTAGCTACAAAGAGAATACTCAATTTAATGAAGTACATGCAATCCATTTGGGGAAGAACAAAATATAACCGATGGACAAAAATACAGAGCATCACAGCACTGATTTACGTGGTTCAAATACTGCCCCAAAACAACTAAACTCGTATCTTAATATTTTTTTTAACATTTTGTGCTTTTCCCCACTTGTCCCCATAAGTGATACTATCCCAAATCCCATCATGTGGTGAACATTCTGACACCATGGTTTTGGTAACCCTGTGTCCTGCTCATCTGTGTTATGGCTCCTAAAATTGTGACTCTTTGGTTCAAAACATTGCATATATAATCTTTTGTCAAGAGCTGAGGGTGATGTCATATTCTAGCTATCTTGTTGTCTTTCCATACAAAATTTCAAACAAATCATTGGAAGATTGTGGGTTGGGATTTGGAGAGAATAGACAACACAAAATTCAAGGCTGACCTGAATGCATTGAATTTAGCATTTGTCTTCTGTTCAGTTTCAAACTCTTTTTTGTAAAAATATGCCAACTCACTGGCTCACTGAAAAAAAATTCAAATAAATAATTCCTACTTTCTATTTTCCTTCCCTGAAGCAGCGTATCGCATTTGTGACACTCCAAATATATTAAAAGTGGCTTAGGAAAGCATCTCCTTCAGTATCTGAGTAAATGTCTATGAAAAGGGAGTATTTCTTTAGATGAAAGTGGATGAACAAAATGCACTCAAAGGAAGGAGATATATAGAGATGGGATTAACAGCAACATTTGCGCTGTGAAGCTTTGTGTGGTGGGTAAATTTGATTGGGGAAGGGGATCTTTTGCTGTAATATTCTGGATCTGAAAAAATGAAGCAAGGAGGATGGGAAGCATTTGCTGAAGGTCATCCTGCAAAAGGTAAAGACTCAGATGGGAGAGATCAAAGATAAGGATCTTCTACCCATTGTCCCACCTTCAGGTGCTTTGGAGAATAAGACCCCTCTTCTGTGTGACAGCTCCTCAAATACTGGAAGGCTGCTATCATATCACCCCTAATCCTTTTCTTCATTAGACTAGACATACCTCAAACATTCATCATACAGTTTAGCCTGCAGTGCAGGGCCTTTATCTTTGTTGCTGTTCTCTGCGCTCTTTCTTTGAAATGGATTCAAAATGAAACATCAGTTACCTTCAGCATTTTGTTCCTATCATAATGAATCGGATAATTAACATTATCAAAGCTTAGTATCAGTTGAAAAGAAACCCAAGGTTACTAGCATTTTAGAATAGAGGTAGACTAAAATGCCTATCTCATCTTCTGTTTCAGTCAACTCCTGCTGATTTAATTTTATGCCTTACACGTTGCAGATTTTAAACATGCACATGTATGTGTACAAACATACACAGACACACATATCATTTCAGGCACTGGCGGGTTCCTATTGGTTTGGACCGGTTCAGCTGAACCGGTAGTGGTTTGGCGGCCTGGGTCACTGGAACCAGCAGCAACCCAGGCCTGCCATGACCCCAAACTGGTTCTCTGAGTGCCGCCATAGGCGCCACCATCTTTTTTTTCATTTCTGCGCATGCACAAAACAATTTTTATTGTACTGTGCATGCGTGCACAGTGTGCATCAGCGTGCACACAGTTCACCCACGAGCAAACCGGCAGTAGTGCCTGCCGGAACCCACCCCTGATTTCAGGGCATTCCTCTTCATGTAATCATTTCCACATTCCATTTTACGTGCTATCATAAGTATGTCCTTCTCATTAATATAATTTGATATACATTTTTAATGTTAAAGACAAATTTTTAAATTAACATTTACATGCAGAACAGTGTAAATATTAAAAGTAGCTATGTTCCCATTCCATAGTTTGGAAAATGTGAAATTAGTAACCTTAGATTAAAGTGAAATATTTTATCTTCCATTCACATTTGATCTATAGTGAACAGGATATAATAAAAGGTTCTTTAGCAGTACTTCAATTCGTTGTCATTTATTATTGGAGAAAGCGTGTTAAAGAAATCAGTCTATAGATGGAATTAAATAAAATATGTCAATACAAACAATTCTACTTTATGAATTTATATATTAAAGCTGGCACTTGCTACAGGGAATTTAGCTCGCACACATTTCCACACATACAGAAACACAAACACATGCGCACAAACACACACACATTCCCTATCAGCTCTTTCTCATTAAGTTTGTATTGAATTTTGAAAAGTGCAATAATCTTGGGTAATAAAAGATGAGAAGGACTTTGAGTAGATTATCATCGTTACAAAATTATATTGCATAAAATAAGCTGGCATCTTGACAATGGGTCAGAAGAAAGTAAAATAAGATGTAAATTTTCTGGAAGAAATTGTCTCGCTTCATAGTAATAATCAGGACATATTCCAGATAGTCTAAGGCACTTTCAAACATGTTTGCACTAGAAATAGAACCAATATTAAATAATGACATGTGCATCTGTTAATTTGAATACAAAGAAAAGCAGATATTAGGTGTCTTACTGTATTAATGAGCCTCAGTGGCACAGTGGTTAGAATGCAGTACTGCAGGCTACTTCTGCTGATAGCTGGCTGACTGCAATTGGGAGTTTGAATCTCACCAGGCTCAAGATTGAGTCAGCCTTTCATCCTTCCGAGGTGGGTAAAATGAGGACCCAGATTGTTGGGGACAATAGGCTGACTCTGTAAACTGCTTAGAGAGGGCTGTAAGGCAATGTGAAGTGGTGTATAAGTCTAAGTACTATTGCTATTAATATTACTGTAGCTGCATGTTGTTTTTAGGCTGAAAGAGGGCATACATTGAGAAAAAGGGAAAAACTGAGAAAGGCAAGCTTATAAGAACGTAATAAAGAGGGGAGGTAGATTGTTGCATCTATCTTATAATTTCTTAATTGGGACAAGTAGCTATTGATTGATGGATTGTTCAAACTTTTTCCACAGTGTATCTCCAAATACTGAATCAAATATTTAAAGTGAGGTTTCTGGATTACTCACTGAATTAACTGTAGGCCAGATTGCCTCAGATTAGATTGACACATGAGAATGTACTGGGATGTCAATGACTCAATCATCCAAAGCAGATCATTGATCAAATTGGAGATTCAAATTGATTCTGGTCAATTTGCAAGTATGAAAGCCATGGGAATAAAATTATCAGCTCAGAATTCTGGTTTAGAAAACCCATTTTATTTGGAAAGTCAGTTTCTACCTGAATCAAAAATGAAAAGTTCCTCCTTCTTGAATATGTCAACAATTAACTTGGACCATCTCTATCAAGGTAGCTATGTAATGGAAATTCAGCAATACCAAAACATTTTGCATTCTATTCTTTTCAGATATTGTTGTTTACTGTGCCTTTTCTCCTTGACAATCATAGTAACTGGCTTGAAATGTTGGATTATAGCAGAGGGGGTGGGGCTAAAAACATATGGGTGACCATTAGACTCTAGGAACAACAGTAACAAAATCTCAAACGTATAAGATAGAAGCAGCATAGATTATTTTTGATACTTTTACTGCTCTTCCCATAAGCTTGGCTGTCCACTTAGGTCTTCCCTTACAATGGATTTCAGTTTTAATCTTGAGATATAAACTTTCCTGGACATCACAACATCATTCTCTGAATCTAAAGCTTAGATCCTTTTTATCTGTTCTTTTATTCTGCTCACCTGCCTGCCCTTTTCTTTTATTTGTCCATCCATCAATCTATATTTCACATTGAAGAAATCCAACACAGACATCTTATTGCATTTTACGTTTTATGCTCCATGTGACAGCTGCTAGGGGTTAATTTAGATTTTACAGAGTGGAGTGCCTGTAACTTATTATTATTATTGTTGAGTGATGGGAGAAGTATTAATATTGATTTATGCAGGGTAAACTAAATTGAATTTTGTGAACTTTAGAGGAATGTGTGCCTTTATGAGGCAGATGTTGCTACAAAGTGTCTTCATAACGGCCTATAAATTAAAACTTTTTTTTCATGGATGTGTATATGTGTGTGTGTGTTTGTGATTGGCATGAATCCAGAGTCAATAAACAGATGAATAATAAAATTAAGTAGCCTAGAGGAAGAAGGCTAGCAATAAAATATGTTTTGGGTTACACCAATAGATATGATTTTTTTTTTTTTTGCAGAATCTTGGCATATAATTCAGTGAGTATTTAGGCAATATTCCAAAGATAATGTAAAAAAAAACATATTCCAAACACACAGAACAAGCAACTACAAAGACTAATTAGAGCCAATCCATTGTCGAAGTATCAGAAGGTTTAAAGGAGAATTGGAAATATTGTGGAGAGGATGTTCTCTACTAATTTTAGTGAGACTCATTTTTCATTCCTGCCCTCAAATATATCTTGCTTCAACCCATTTCCTTGTTGAGCCACACTTCTTCACCTATAAAGATATGGGTATTGCAAATCTGTAAGAGTTGATAGTGTCATAAAATGATAAGGCCCCACCTTTTTATGTCATTAAACAAAACTGAGTCAAATTCTACTACATACCAATATGAAACAACCAGCTTCAAGGGACACCATGAAAGAAATGTATGTGAACATAGAAAATGTAAAATAAAACTTTAAACTACTGTTTGCAATAGTAGTAAGAGAGAGAGGGTAGAGAGTGTAGTAGTAAGAGAGAGAAGAGTAGTAGTAAGAGAGAGAGGGATGCACTGGCTCAGTGGCTAAGATGCTGAGCTTGTCAATCAGAAAGGTCGGCAGTTCAGCGGTTTGAATCCCTAGCCAAGGTCATCTTTGTCTCTGGACCTGGTCGGATCTGGATGGGAGGAATCTATCTTTGTGGCAGTGGAAGATTGGATCATGTGATGAATTTGTGGGTGTTGGCACAGGATCTTGAACTTTCAACTGGGTGGGGAAAACTGGAAGCTTTCAGATTCAGGTTTTCCCAGATATGCCAACATGACATCTCTAATAAAGTAGAATTTGGACTTTTATTTCATTGGGGGTGTTTTTTGGAACCCTGACAACTGGCATATCTCAGCTACAAAACTACAGGTGTCCCCAAAAATGGCAGCAAAGAAATAGAATGTTATTTTCTTTAACACTTTCTCTAGATTTTTGCAGCCTTATTGAAAGCCTGGATTTTTCTATTCAGACTTCAACATGATTTCTAACAATTTTCCCCAGAGGAAGAACCTTTCTTGTATAATCAATTAATACAACTGATGAGTACATACGCGTCATGTACAACATTTTGGTTGTCAGTTGATTTTTTAAGATTTGGTAGCCATGATCTGATATTGAGTGTTCCTTGATGAAATGTCAAGTGAGTTGGAAGAAATGAAGATAACATTCTTACAAAACAGTCATTTTCTTAGCAATTCTCTTTGTTAGGGTTTTTAAAGCATTTGACACTATTCTGATTCATCTGTTACAAAAGCCGCTTCTGACAAAGATTTTCATGAAAAGAAATAATTAGCTGAATCCATCTGGTTTCTACAGAAAAGAAAAGAAAAAGAAATCCAAAGAAGTATATTCTAAAATATTGAATTATTATTATTTTTCTCTTTAAAGGTATTGGGATCTAAATTAGATATGATGCGGCTATGTAGGTGGTTCTCTTGATATTTGCCTTATTTGAGAAGAAGCTATTGGTCTCCTTCTCTGTAGATTTCTCTTTGCTCAGAAAGCCCACATATGAATGTTCAAGACAGGGTTACAACTCTACGATTTCACCCACGTTTGGGAGAACCCGTAGCTAACATGGCCATTTTGGAGAACCTCCAAATCTCACTTCTGGCTGGCCCACCCCTGCCCATCCCGCCTCTCCCAGGAGTCTCCACGCAATCTGTTTTGAATGTGAGGTAAGTGCAGGGCCTATACCGAGGCTTTGGGGAGGGGGGAAATGCCAGTTTCAGGCCTCCGGAGTGCATCCGGAGCCTGGGGAAGGCAAAAATGCCTACCACATCATGGTGCAGGAGGCCGACTAGGCCACACCCTCCATGGCCCCACCCACTCAGCCACTGGGCAGAGAACCCATTTCTGAAATTTTTGAAGCCTACCCCTGGGTACAACCTTATAAAATTTTGCATATTTTATAAAATGTACAACTTTGTAAGACAATCCTTGTGATTTGTGACTTTTTGACTAATTGACTAATTGAGGATTTGCTTATTTGCAAATGCATTTGTAGTATTTGTGATATAATTGCCCTTATTCATGGACATGAAGAATGGAAAACACTGAATTCATTTGACACCCAAGCAATGGCAGTTCCAGCCTTTACTAGTTTGGTATTCATGGCATTTTCATTGTTCATAGCTACTGCAAACCACAAGAATTGCCTGTAGGTATAAATAGTATATACAGTTTGTACATTGACAACATATTAACTTGCCAATACGATTTACTAGTTTGAAGTGGGTAGGAGTACAATTCAACTCCCATTCAAAAAGAAAAATGGGATTTCAGAATTGGAAGGGATGCTTCCACCATAGTGAAGTCATGCTGCTCATAAAACATACTGCAGATCTAAAAATGTTGTGATTATTTTTTCCAGGCATTAGTAATGCTTTCAAAAGGGATATTCCAGTGGCTGATTTTGCTATCTTTTTGTTCCTTGTCTTTTTTCCCCTATGCTTTACCATGGGTACCACACAGAGTCTCTGGAACCTGAGGTGTGTGTGCGCACACACACACACACACACACACACACACACACACACACACACTGCTATTTACTGGCATTGTATGATAGTCCTCAGGTAGTCCTTTCCAACTCAGAAAGCTCAAACTGCCCAAGGAGCTGCTGATACAGTTCTACAGAGGAATTTTTGAGTCTTGTAATCTGCACCTCTAAAACTGTCTGGTTTGATTCTGCAGCCAAACAAGACAGACACAGACTTCAACAGATAATTAGAACTGCAGAAAAACGATTACTACCAACCTGCCTCCCATTGAGAACCTGTACACTGCACGAGTCAAAAAGAGGGCTGTGAAAATATTTACAGACCCTTCACATTCTGGACATAAACTGTTTCAACTCCTACCCTCAAAACGAGGCTATAGAGCACTGCACACTAGAACAACTAGACACAAGAACAGGTTTTTCCTGAATGCCATCACTCTGCTAAACAAATGATTCCCTCAACACTGTCAAATATTTACTAAGTCTGCACTACTATTAATGTTCTCATCATTCCTATCACCCATCTCCTCCCACTTATTACTGTATGACTATAACTTTGTTGCTTGTATCCTTACGATGTATATTGATTGTTTCCTAATATGATTTGATTGCTTATTTTTGCTATCATTAAGTGTGTACCTTATGATTCGTGACGAATGTAGCTTTTCTTTTCATGTACACTGAGAGCATATGCACCAAAGACAAATTCCTTGTGTGCCCAATCACACCTGGCCAATAAAGAATTCTATTCTATATGGTAGCTCTAGTTCTCTCTTTTTCTCTCTCATAGTTAAAAAAAAGAAAGAAAGGAAGATCATGTCCACTACATTTCATGCTGCATTTTCTCATGAGGGGTGGAGAAGAGAGAAAGTGAATAAATACAAAGATTTAAAAGGCAATCTGGGAAATACGATATTGAAAATAATAGAGGTTTTAAGTTAGCTTCTCTCCAGCAATAGGATAGAAAACTTCAGTCTCACATCCCCTCCTGTGTCATTATCTCCACACTACCATAACATCCCCGGATTATCTCAAGATGAATTATTGAGGTTACCATCACAATCCTTTCTGCATTTGTTTTTAAAATATCTTTTCTACGTCTGCTACACCAATTATACATTAAATTATTAAAAGTAACTCTGATGCAGCAGGTTATATTAAGAGCGGCCAGCTCAACTTAAATAGAGAAGAGCAATCTTTTTTGATATATTAGGCTTCAAGTGCACTGCACCTTGGGCTACACCCCATGTAAGGTTGTGACTGCACATTAATTTTGAGTGTTAGGAGCTGCCCACCATTCTGCCAGCAGTAAATGCCATGGCAATAAAGAATAATCACGGCGCTGCCATGCTGCACTCACCATGGCTCTGTCAGAATTTCCCATTATCAGGACTAAGTCTCCAGCTGGAGGGATTTAGAGCTCTACACTGTTCATTCTCAATGGAGCTGCAGAATCCTGAAGGCTCAGGAAACGTGGAGTGGGGGGGGTGAGGGGAATTGTGCCTTAACTTCTTTAAATAGCTCTCTGTCCTTTCTTGGATGTGTCAAGAAAGTATGCAAAACTCCAAAGGTGTTGAAACAACAGCAATTCACACCTCAAGATGTGAGAAGTTCCCCCCTCTCTCTCTCCCTCCCTCTCTCTCTCTCTCTCTCACACACACACATACACACATGCACACACACACAGTTTCTTGACATATTGGGATTTTTTGCCCATTTCCATTCCTATACTCAAATGGAAATACATTTGTATGCTGTTGCTGTAGAAATAGTCTCAACGTATGACCACAATTGACACCCAAATTTCTGTTGCTCAGTTAGACAGTTTTCAAGATGCAGATTTGTTCCAACTTATGACCTTTGTTCAGTTCTTAAGTGAATCACTACAGTTGTTAAGTTGGTAACTGTTCGGACCTAGGCTTCACCAAATCACAAAGCAGACTCCTTGTCCCCACAAAATCCCTTTTATTAAGCTAATGTGAATTCCTCTCATTCACATCCTTTGCTGGATTCATACCCAGCAAAGTCCTGGCAAACAGTCTTTCAAGGGTGAATTTACAACCACAGACCTTATCAGGCTTGGAGAGCTGCCATCTTCACAATGCTGTACAAGAAAATACTTGGCAAGAAGTCTCTGAGAGTCACGAACAAATCTTCACATTAATTAAATGAACTAATTGTCTCCTGCAAAGTCCACTCCTCTTTTGCTCCTCTTTATTTCATATGGGAGGGGCCCATTCACCATCCACCTGTGCCTTTACTCCCAAGTCGGCTCTTGTTCCTTAACTGTTCCCTTCTCCTAAACAGCTCTATGAATGCGCACATTGGGAATAGGCTTCAGCTGTTCTTCTACCACATTGATCTCTGACTCCAAAGGTAGCTGATAACTGTCAGATGGCCCTGGACCCATCTCTGCCTCTGACACAGTGCCCTCATCAGAGCCTTCCTCAGACTCCAAGACTGGCCCATGTTTCTCCCCAACCTCCTCACTGTCTGAGTCTTCCAATATCTCCACTGGCTGCTGGTGGGCCACAACAATAACATGGCTATTAAATGAATCTGGCTTCCCCATTGACTTTGCTTGTCAGAAGGTCACAACAGGGGATCACATGAACCCACGATACAATAACCATCAATAAATTTGAGTCAATTGCGAAGAGCCTGGATTTTGATCCTTTGACCACAGGGATTCTGCAACCGTCATAAGTGTGAAAAACAATTCTTACTTGTTTTTCCCCCCTGTAATTCTAAGTAGTCACTAAATGAACTGGTGCAAGTCAAGGTCTACCTCTGTGTTGCATTTCACATTTCTGTGAATTAATAGAATCCATTGCACTAATTTGAGACATGGAAAAAACCCTCTGCAAATGCAGGAGAGGAAGCAAATTGGAGACAGACTTGTGAAACCAGCATTGTGGTCTTGTGATGTAAGCTCTACTCTTGTCTGCAGGTATTGTGATGCTGCACACATCCTCCCACTAGGCAGGGCTTGTGGTATGTTGCTGCCGTGTTGCTTATGTCATTCTCCTATCCAAAAAATTTATGTTGCTAATAAAAAGTCAGTATTTGACAAGAGGTTGGAAGTCAATAATGAGGTAGGGTGAGATTTTAAGAACTTCCATGAAATAGACTTTAGTAGTGCATGTTGACTGCTTAGCATATTGTATAAGCCCAACCAGTTGTGATTTATTCAACAAATAATAACAAATAACAAATAAACAAAGGACATACAAAACCTTTGCCAGACCAATTCTCAAATACAGTTTATCTGCCTGGAATTCACACTGTATATCAGACATTAATATGATTGAGCAGGTCCAGAGGTACATCACGAGACGAGTACTCCACTTCTCTACTCACAATAGAATTCCCTATGCCACCAGACTTGAAATTTTGGGCTTGGACAATCTGGAATTGCACCGCCCGTGGTGTGATCTAAGCACAGTACACAAAATTGTCTGCTGCAATGTTCTACCTCTCAATGACTACTTCAGCTTCAACCTCAATAATACATGGGCAAACAATTGATACAAACTAAAGGGAAAACTCTCCAAACTCGATTGCAGAAAATATGACTTCAGCAACACAGTGATCAACACCTGTAATGCTCTACCTGACTCCATCCTCTAACTCTCACAGCTTCAACCTTAAACTGTCTACCATGGACCTCACCCCATTCCTAAGAGTCTGTAAAAGGTTGCATGCATAAGCACACCAGCATGCCTAACATTCCTATCCTACGGTCCCCATTTATTTACATTCATTTATTTCATTCATAACCATGTTTATATTTATATCTGCTATCTTGTACATGTTTGACAAACTAATAAATACAAACATAACAAGAGGCAAACCATTCTTGCTAGTGTAATATACAGTACGAATCAGTTCAGTGATGTTTACAAAAATACATATTAGGGGGGAAATGTAGTACCCCTTTCCAAATACAAACATAAAATGCAACCCTTGTGATTTTAAATTCAGCCAAATGTGATTTATTGAGTAAACAATGGTAGAAATATTATCGGTGCTTAGCACATTGTGTAAACTCAGCCATTGTACAAAAAGAATCTTGGTTATTTATACTGGGTTCATCCTTTAATCAAAATCAGAATCTTATAGAGAGTGGGGGGACATAAAAAGCTGACCATCAATGAACGAACAAACAGTACTCAGCATTTTGTTTGCTTTGGAAACAAATACTTTAAGTTTCCTTCCAGGCAGTTGGAATTAAAAGCATCCACTTGCAATAATCCACTTTCGTTTTTCAAGAAGGAAAACAACAACACGGCAGTAGTAATAGATGCAGGAACAATTTAGAAAAGGGATGTGTATGAGGAAACAACTCTAATTTGTGTTCATTAATCATTTTACATCAGGTTCTCCCACACAACAGAAGATTTGGGCATATCCTATTAATTAAAAATGGAGAGCAGCTCCTCCAGATTCAATTAATTAATTATGTACCTTTGGGTAGGAGGCTGAGTTAAGAAAGACTCTGGTTTTAGCTGTACAAAGTCCGGGCCATGATCACCTCTACCATAATTGAAGCTGAATGGCTTAGTTTTGGCAACCTATTCTTTAAAGTGAAGACTTGTTCCATCATCATATACTGTAACTCCGCACATGCCAGCTGCAGTTTACCAAAGGCTAAAGATTTTGTCCAAATACTGCTTATTATTAAGCAAGGCAAATGGTCTTCTGCATCACATAGGAAGTGCTCTCACTGAATTGAAATGTTTAACGCAAAATGCAGGATCCAATCTGAGGTTTATTCTTCCAAGCTTTCGGACTCATGCTGGAGCCAATCCTCAGGGAACTCCTCACTCTCCAGAACATGGAGACACATTCTGGAGAGTGAGTTTTCTTCCAAGTTTTTTAGTTTTTTTTTAATATATTTTTTAAAATATATCAAATTGATATGTGAACAGTGTGGAACCTGGGTGCCATACATTCTAATACAAATAAAACTAACAAAATTGATCATAATGATTATATTCAGTCAACATGTATTTCTAATAACAATATGCCTTTATATTAGGCTATAATCCATCATTATTCAATTACTCCATGTTATATCTTGTTGTTACTTTTATTATTATAAAGTGTATACACCCCCTTCTCTTTTTTTCTGTCACTTATTCTAGCTTTTACTCATGTCACTTTATTTAAAAAAACTTTTTCTATCTATCCTACCTAAGTTCTAATTCTGTGACAAATACAGAGAGTGGGAGAGAGTGGGGGAGAGAAGGGAAAACAAATCAGAACAATGACAGAAAGAAACTTTAGAAACTGGGCAGTGGAAGAGGGTAGAGGTGGGAGAAGTGGTTAGACTGAATAGTCAAGAAGCAGATGTAGGTAGATATAAAGATTTAAAGAGAGGAATTGGGGAGGCAAGTCAGTAGAAAAAGCATAGCAATTAAAGTATTGAAGCAGGCAAGAGATGATGGATGGAGGATTTTTCTTCTTTTTTATTGTTCTGATTTGCTTTTGCTTTTCCCTCTCTTTCTTTTAAAGTGTAGCAATAAAAATATTGAAGCGGGCAAGAGACGAAGGATGGATGATCCTTCTTTTTGTTGTTGTTCTGAGGGGAGTTTTCCTGAGGACTCTAGGAGAATTGAAAAACTTGGAAGAATAAATCTGGGGTCCCAGTGAGCGATTCAGATTGGATCCTGCAAAATTATCCTGGCATACGTATATTTGTCTTCATTGGTGAGAGATTTGAAACATGATGTCTGTGCCTTTCCATTTCAAGTAACACAATGACACACAAAAGAATGAAAATAATATTTCTTCTATCCTTTTATGTGGGAACTCACAGTTTAGATTATCAGCTTCTCCAAGAAGAAAGATCTGATTACTAATAAATATTGAGATTATGATATGTAGCTGATTTTTTTTTAATTCACTGAAAATCAGTTGGGTTTGATGGTTAAGGAGTTGAATTAAGACTGGGCAGTTCCATGTTCAATGAGAACTCATTGAGTGCCTTGGGTCAGTCACTTGCTCTCAAGCCTAGCCTATATCACATTCTGGGTGAAATGGAAGAGAGATGAAACCTTGAGCTCCTAAAGGAAAGATTTATAATTAAAAATACTTTTTTTTTCAAAAACAGTAATGGCAGAAGAATGTTGTGCTAGATGCAATCAGTTATGGTTTGAGGAAAGAAGCTAAATCAGAGGACATCTTGTTGATCCTTCTGGATTCAAACTCATCAACTTCTTCTGCTCAGCCATAGGATAAAAGAAGTGTGATGCTGGAACATTTATTTCCCTGCAGCCAACATATCTCCAATCCAGCCTGCCAGAAGCATTTATACAGACGCTGTAGAAAAGCAATTAAATTTACTATTCTCTAAAAACAAATAATCCACTGGAGAACTGGAGCTTGAATACTAGATGAGAATGTGGAGTAGATTTGGCTCAACACAATGAGAATCTAGCTTATCCAGGATCTAGTTTAGTTCGTTCTCTCTCGTTCTTTCTCTGGTTCCCTCTCTCATTCTCTCTCTCTCTCTCTCCCTCTCTCCCTCTCTCTCCCTCCCTCCCTCTCTGTAAAGTAAGTAAGTAAGTAAGAAGGTAAGTAAGTAAGTAAGTAAGTAAGTAAGTAAGTAAGTAAGTAGGTAAGTAAGTAAGTGCCTTAGGAACCCAATGCATCTATCTAAACAATTAATTCTGGGTAAAAAATGTTTCTATATTCCTTTTGCATTTCCTTGTTCACCTCCCTTCTTTATCTTCTCTTGACCTATACTTTTAAGTTTTCATTTTCCTTTCAACCATCTGGATCTCAGTCTCTGCACATTAGAGCTAGACTATCAATCCATAGCTCAACTTAGCTAAGACCTGATAGCGTAAGATGACAGCCTTGTATATTGACTTCTAGTTGATATCCACCATGGTGAGATGCTTCCATTTATTACTACTAATAACCGTGACAGATGGAGGAAAATGGATAGAATTGAGGACTGATACATTCCGAGCAGTTAGTTCCCCCCCCTTATTTTTTGCAACTGGTGAGAACAGATGGAGTCATAAGACGTGACTGAGTTAAATAACTTATTAGCAAGTCTTGCGGTTCATACTGTACAAGACAACAACAGGGTGAATCAGAATGAGGACGGATAAATAAGAAATAGTAAAGATGTATTTCTCTTCTCTTCTTCTTCCCATCCCTCTTTGAAGTGAGGAGATTTTGCTTGAAAGAAGCTATTTCATCAAACCCCCCCATCACTCTCAAAAAAAAAAAAAAAAGTAAAGCACTTCAAAGCTTGAAAAAAGTTTGTTGTATATATAAAAAAGCACCCCCAAGGATTAAACTGACTATCTATAGGCCATTATTCAAGCAAGTGAAACCAAGATAAAACAGTTGGACTTTAAGATGTACTATATATCTCTTTTTTTCTTTTCAGGAAGCAAAAAAAGAAAGTCATTGCTGTTCCATATGGATTATATCTTTGAGCATTTTAAAGAAGAACGCAGGCGAAAACAATCAAGCAAAGTAATAATGCAAATGTAAATTAACTTTTAATGCACTACATCTGGAGACAGCAGTGTGTATCTCTGCAGCAACAAATATGTTAGAGGGTCTCAGATTGAAAAGGGTTATTTGTAAGGCTTCCATATTCTGTGACATTTCAAAAAGGAAATTTAAAAACCGACAACAAGATGTCTTCTTTTTCTAACAGGCATATATGAAAAAGAGGTGGAGACCTTATATCTTCTAAGCCCATCTGCCCAACTTTGAGATTCTGTAGTGACGTGATCCAACAAATGCGCGCCCAACAAATGCGCACCGACAAAACCACCACGACAAAACGGTGATGTTGAAAGCGCGCCCACTAAAGCACGCCAACAAAACCGCGCCCACAAAAGCATGATTAGGGTTTTTGGGTTAGGGTTAGGGTTAGGGTTAGGGTTAGGGTTAGGGTTAGGGTTAGGGTTGTTAACTTTGTTAACGTTGTTTTCGCGTTGTTTTTGATGGCACACTTTTGTCGACGCGCATTTGTTGATGCGCTTTAGTGGGCGTGCTTTCAACATCGCCGTTTTGTCATGGCAGTTTTGTCAGCGCGCATTTGTCTGGCACGCATTTGTCGGTGAACCCTGTAGTGATTCTATAAAATCTGTAGAATGGAGAGGGGGTTACCCCTTTCACAAAATAGCTACCACAACATTATCATCAATCACCAAACCCAAAGTAAGTGAGGCATGACATCTGAAGGATGGCAGATAGGATAATGGGGCATGGGCCATTTTGGATGTTAGACCTGAAAGCCATCTTTTACATTTGGACCTTCAGGCCTGCCACATTTTCTCCTATGGGAAAATGGGAGGGGATATTATATAGAGTGTGGGTGACATATAATCAAATTCGGGTTTTCCCAGATGTGCCAATATGACATCTCTAATAAAATGGAACTTTGAGGAAACTCAAGCCTCGGAGTCTTCTTTTATTGATGGTGTTACTTGGAACCCTGACATTGGATATTGCCCAACACTTTCTTCAGAGAAATACCTTCAATTTTAGATGTTTGTTTGTTCAAAATGTGGGCAAGGCTCATATTCCCTGGTCTGTTTTTGAGAGGTGCTAATTCCAGCTGTAACCTGACTGGGAGATTCCCTCCTTTTTGAACAAAGAAAGAAACAACAACAACACAACAACAACAACAATGGCTAAGCACACTATATCAACCAAGCCTCTGTGAGCAAAATGTAAATATGACAGTCACTTGAAAAGTATCCAAGAAACATCAACATAGCAATGGCTATGAAATCATGTCTGCACTGATTTTTCCTCCCTTCTAAATTGACAAGCTTTGCAATCCCAACACACACACACACACACACACACACACACACACACACACACACACACACACTTTCTTCATTGAATTGCCAGGGAAAGAGGAGATGGTTTCTCTATTAGAAGTGTTTTTTTTTTCTTTTTCTTGTTTTTTTTAAAGGAACTGTAACTATATCAATATTTCATTTTGACTCGTGGGTGGATATTTCTTCTTTTGAAATATTGAGTTTATTTAATAGGTGTTTTCCTTTATGGGTATGCAATGGCTTTCATGAAATATAAGGGGTAGGAAAGGATGCACCTTAAATAAGATGAAAATTCTTGTGAACACCTGCTTTCACAGTCTTTTTATGTGTGTGTATTATGTGCATTTGTGTGTATGTGTGTGTGTGTGTGTGATTCAACAAAAAATAGAAATCTTAAAAATAAGACTAGCAGAGGATTATACTTCTTTATTATATTATATTATATTATATTATATTAATTATATTATATTATATTATATTATATTATATTATATTATATTATATTATATTATATTATATTATATTATATTATATTATATTATTATATTATATTATATTATATTATATTATATTATATTATATTATATTATATTATATTATATTATATTATATTATATTATATTATATTATATTATATTATATTATATTATATTATATTATTATATTAATTATATTATATTATATTATATTATATTATATTATATTATATTATATTATATTATATTATATTATATTATATTATATTATATTATATTATTATATTATATTATATTATATTATATTATATTATATTATATTATATTATATTATATTATATTATATTATATTATATTATTATATTATATTATATTATATTATATTATATTATATTATAATCAGTGGTGACCAACTGGTGGGCCATGAAAATTTTTTGGTGGTCTACAGAAAAATTATTTTCATTTTTTATATTGCACTAAATACTATTTATCTTTTTTAAAAATCATATTAGTGGTCTGTGGGATTTAAAATTATGAATTTAGTGGTCCCTGAGATCCAAAAGGCTGGTGACCCCTGTTATATATTGTGTTTTATTATTTTATTTTATTTCTCAAACTTTTTCTACTCAGAATTACAGCTAGATTTTATTTTATTTTCATTTTGAGCTGAAAAGCCTCAACTATTGGCCAGTAATTGTATGGATGAATGGCTAGAGAACTTTTCCTTTGAAAATTCAACTGGAAAAAAAAAAGAAAGTTTAAGGTGATGGGAATAAAATATATTTACATGACAGTTAATGCAAGACAGCTCATGTGTTAGGAACAAACATGGCATTTCACACCCAACTGGGGGGGGGGGGGGGTTACTGCTTCACACACGGTTGAAAGTCAGAGATAGATTTCAACACTTGCTCTCCAACAACTGTTTAATGTTTTGTTTTTCAGTCTGTGCTACTCATAGTCCTTGAAACAAAGCTATTTGAAGAAATGCCTTCTGGTCAGGATTGACATATTATGCTGCTTTCAACCTGATTGCACAAGAATTGTTCTTACTAATTATATTGTGCTATGAAATTCATCATCCAATCTTGAGAAAAGCATGTTTTCTTCTCTAAAAGAATTTTCTGTTTATCGACTTCATTCATTCTTTATTTAGAATATCTTCTGAATATACATTGGATGTTGCTTCATTGTTGGGGATTAAGGACTATTGCTATTTATTGTTACATATTTTACCGTGGTTCTGAAGAATCTTAATATGGTTTCACCACCTGATCTGAATCACAAGCATTTCCTGATGCTGGAAAATCCGATTTAGCCATTAGAATTTTTGTACTTTTGTTTCATGTGTTCAGGAGGAAACAGAAATGGGTATAATATATCTGAAGAAGTGATTGATAAAACCTGTGAATAAATTGTCCTTAAAACCCACTCAGTACTAATCAGCTAATGCAAATTCAACAATTGTATTTCCATTATGATTATAATTTTTTATGACTCTAATTTTGCAAAAGTAATCATCTCATACTTGTGTGAAGGACTTAGCCCTGACTCCCATGAGTATCTTTTACTCAAAATAGATATAGATTAGATATAGTGGTAGATACACACACACACACACACACACACACACACACACACACACACACACACACACCATAGTAGTTAATCCTTGTGTTTTCTACAATACGTCTTAATTAACCCCCTTTTGAATCAATTTTCCCCACATAAGGCAAAAGCAAACTCGATCAGTACATTGGAGTTATCTAATTCCGGCACGGTTGACAATATTGAAAATAATAAAATCACATTAAGAAAAACTTAAATAGCACTTGAGGTGGTGGAAAATCACAAAAAAAAAAATCACAGTCTTCACAGACACTATCACACACTTGAAGCCCAGGCTCAAACAGAACCAAGTCTTCATAGTCCTGTCATTAGCTACAATCATTTTAAAAGTGTCTATTTTTATTAAAGTTCAGACAGCAAATGATTATCAAATACAATTTCTTATGTAAAATGAGACGTGTGGAATCATATGCTATGATATTCTTGCAGAAACTATCTCTAAGAAAACTATCGTGAAACTAAAAACAGATTTACCAATGCATCACTAAAACAACATTCAGTGTAACAATGAAAGACAGCACTATTGTATATTGATTTGCTGCATGCAGATTACAGTTCTAGGGTTCCGCCTGATTTTTAAAAAGGAAGTTCAGTGCCAAAATCTGACAGCACCCAGTATGTATATAAATGCAGACACAATTTCCAATTGTATTGAGTAAAATAAGAAACCAAGGAGTCTTCCTTTGCCAATATCCTTATAAACTTTAACCCCTGGCATCCAGCATAAGAAGAGAGGTAAGCAGATATTGCCAGTCCTAGTCATTGCTGTCTTGACACTCAGCATAGTGTCACGATAGAAAGAAGTTATCTAAATGATCAAAAGTTTATCATCAAAAAGAGACGTTGATCTGTTGATCTCAATAGTAGTCACCGTGAGAGGGATCTTGGAGTCCTAGTGGACAACCATTTAAATAGGAGCCAGCTGTGATCAGCAGCTGCCAAAAAAGCCGACACAGTTCTAGGCTGCATAAACAGACAGATAGAATCAAGATCATGTGAAGTGTTAATACCACTTTATAAGGCCTTGGTAAGGCCACCCTTGGAATATGGCATTCAGTTTTGGTCACCATGATGTAAAAAAAGACTTGGAGTTAGAAGACCTTGAAGATCTTCTAGTCCAACCCCCTGCTTAGGCAGGAAATTGTACACCAATTAAGACAACTGGTTATCAAACATCTTCTTAAAAGCATCCAGTGTTGGAGCATTCACAACTTCTGGAAGCAAATTATTCCACTGGTTAATTGTTGTAACTGTCAGGAAATTTATCCTTTATTAGTTTTCACCCATTGCTTCTTGTCCTACTCTCAGGTGCTTTGGAGAATAGTTTGACTCCCTCTTCTTTGTGGCAACCCATGAGATATTGGAACACTGCTATCATCTCTCCTCTAGTCCTTCTTTCCATTAAACTAGACATACCCAGTTCCAGCAACTGTTCTTTATATGTTTTAGTCTCCTGTCCCCTAATAAACTTTGTTGCTCTTCTCTGCACTCTTTCTAGAGTCTCTACATCTTTTTTACATTGTGGTGACTTTTGTTGTTGTCTTTTTTTCTGACTTATTTTTAAAAAGCATACACCAGATAGATTTTTTTCAATAATTGAGAATTATATCACTGGGTGAAATTTTGAAGGGGGGAATTTGATTAAGGAGTTTTGAAGGTAATGACTCCTTCAAGTCAAAATGGTGAATCAAATATTAGTTTGAGATGACCAATTTTTGATTAGAATTAACTTTGGAAAGATTCAAACAGAGGTTAGAGAATAAAAAAAAATACAACCCCACCCAAATGTTATCGCAACTTTCTTTCTTTCCTTACCTGGGCAGAGTCTAGGATAGATATTCAGTGACCCAAGGCATCTCTGATATTACTGTAAATAGCTGGCCAATCAGAGGTAGCATTCAGCAGGTTCTGATCAGTTCTGGAGAACCGGTAGCAGAAATTTTGAGTAGTTCAGAGAACCTGTAAATACCACCTCTGACTGGCCCCGCCCCCATCTATTCTCTGCCTCCCGAGTCCCAGCTGATTGGGAGGGAATGGCGATTTGGCACGAACCTTACCCTGCAGTGGGGTGGGAAAGGAAAATTTACAGTATCCTTCCCCTGGGGTGGGGAGGGAATGGGGATTTTACAGTATCCTTCCCCTGCCATGCCCACAAGCCATGCCCACAGACCCAGTACTAAAAAACTTTTGAATCCCATTACTGTGGCCAATTCTTATTATCATCTCCAGAACCTGTAGACCACTTGGGATTGTTGCTGCATTTATGTCACTTCACTCTGTTGCAATTTATTCAGATAAGGTGAGAGTGGGAAGAAGAGAGAAAGAAGAAAGAGAAAGAGATTCTACTGATTATTTTCCTCCATTTTTGTTCTTTATAATGTGATCCTTTGCCTTTCCCCAGATGCATACCTTTTTATCCTCATCCCTCTTAACTCTCAGTTTTTCTGCATAAGAGTTTCTAGACTAATCTCCGTTAGTCTCTGTTCAATGAGTCTGTAGTTCTTCCATTCTTTTAGTTCCCTCTTTTATCCTGCCACTCTACTAACCTACTTTAAAAAAAAAAAGTCTTTATTTCCTTTTTGCTTCTTGTCGGCATTTGTATTACCTTGTACTAAGTAATGAAGTTGTCTTCTCTGAATGAGTGGGTCGAAGACAGCAGGCCTGCTGTACGACTACTGCATTTCATACAGATGATTTCTTAATATTAGATTGTCTTATATATACTAAACTTTCAGCACTTAGCACTTAGACTTACGTACCGCTTCATCGTGCTTTTACAGTCCTCTCTACATGGTTTACAAAGTCAGCATATTGCCCCACCAATCTGGGTCCTCATTTTACCCAGCTCGGAAGGATGGAAGGCTGAGCCAACCTTGAGCCGGTGAGATTTGAATTGCTGAACTGCAGCTAGCAGTCCGCTGAAGTAGCCTGCAGTACTACATTCTAACCACTGCGCCACCTTGGGTCTTTTAACACAGAGACATTGTGTTAATGACAGTGGTGGGATTCAAATAATTTAACAACTGGTTCTCTGCCCTAATGAGCAGCTGGGTAGGCGTGGCTCAGTGGTCATGTGACCATGTGGGTGTGGCCAAACCAACATCATTCACATCGATGGGTGCTTCACCTTAGCTGTTCAATGGAATAAGGGTTAACCGGAGAGACAGTTTCCGTAAGCAGAGCAATAAAGATGAGGCTAGAAACACCACCAGAATGTTTCTTTCCTGCCTTTCTTACAGGATTAGCCCTGTAAAGTGGGAAAAAACAAAAGGAGATTTCTTCCAACAACCAGTTCTCCCAACTGCTTAGAAAGTTAACAACTGGTTCTCCCGGTATATTCAAAGTATGCAATTCTGCTCAGTTTTCTGTAGTTTCCAGACTACTTATAATAGGTCAAATCAGGATAGTTGAAAGATACTTCTCAGTGGGCATCATCTACAGAAAAAGGTTAACTCTGCCAATGAGCCATATAAAAAGTCAAAAAGGAAAACAAAAGCAAGTGGCCAGAGGGTGGTGGAGAAGTCATTGCTTTATTTTCATTTTTAAATGAGATTAGGACACATTGTACATAGTCTCAGGAAAAGTTCTTTAGAGACTCTTTTCTTTTCTTTTTTTGGTCAATTTGGCGAATGTGATCTGCTTCCTTTCATTTCTGGGCTCTGAATTGTAAGACTTGTGGAAAAACACCCTCCGCATGCACAAGTGCACGGGCACGCACACACACACAGTATTGAAGTTTGCAGGTGGTAAAATGCAATCTGATTGGAGATCAGAGATTCAAAATTAAGACAACAATGTTAGGGTATTTTTCTGATTAGAGAATCAAGATTACACTTCTCAAAAGATTCAACCAAAGATTATAATGGAGAAACATGAAATACCTGCAGCTGCATATATTAGGTGTTTGTGAGTATTATCCCAACTGTTTAGATTTTTTTTTGTTTGCAGAGAAGTATAGAAAGTGGGACACAGTGACTCAGTGGCTAAGATGCTGAGCTTGTCGATCAGAAAGGTTGGCAGTTCAGTGGTTCAAATCTCTAGTGCCGCATAATGGAGTGATCTCCCGTTACTTGTCCCAGCTTCTGCCAACTGAGCAGTTCAAAAGCACATAAAAAATACAAGTAGAAAAATAGGGACCACCTTTGGTGGGAAGGTAGCAGTATTCCGTATGCCTTTGGCGTTTAGTCATACTGGCTTAGAAATGGAGGTGAGCACCATTCCCTAGAGTTGGGAACTACTAGCACATATGTGCAAGGGGAACCTTTATCATATAGAATGTGCTGTTAATAGGAAATAATAGATCCTTTGCAGAAAATCAACCTTGCAATTTCTTAGCAAGGTAATTCATCTCTCTCTCTCTCTCTCTCTCTCTCTCTCTCTCTCTCTCTCTCTCTCTCTCTCCCTCCCTCCCTCCCTCCCTCCCTCCCTCCCTCCCTCTCTCTCTCTCTCTCTCTCTCTCTCTCTCTCTCTCTCTCTCTCTCTCTCATATTCAGATCCTCTGAGAAATGGCTTTATTGTATAACATTGGGCCAATTGTAGGTCAAAGAACCAACCTGCATAATAGCATCCTGCACTATAATGGAATGCATTAGTGGCCTGGTGGAAAGAGAATGAAAGATGCTGCCTAGGAAGCAATCAGATAACAGAGAGCCTCCAGTGGTTTAATGGTCAGTGAAAGAAACTTAGGAAAGATCTGCCCAAGCAGTTAAAAGTAGTTTAAGAGGTTTGTACTTTCAAACTTGGAAGAATGATGTCATCTCTCCCAGATGAACCACACAGAAAATTGGACTAGATGAACTAAGTCTACTTTGTTGTAAGACTACAATAACATAATCTTTGCAAGTTCACTAATGCATTATATTAGATGCACCTAGCAGGTACTGGACCTTAGACCCTCTTTTAGTCTTGGGATATGAGCTCTGTTTTCCAGACCAGAACACTGCACATCAAATTTCATTTGATATCTTGGCGGATGGCTAGAGCTTAGGAAACAGATGGATTAATCCTCAATCTATTTAGACATAGCATTTTCATGCTTCTAATATCAATAGTCTGGAATAAACCAAAATTCCTCACTCATGAAAGTTACATTCTGCTGATGACCATTTTTATAAGACAGCTTACTGATTGTCAGCTTGATGCTGGATACAAACACTGCACCCATTTTATAAACCATTTGAAGTGTCATGTAAATAAGGCCTGAAACCAAACACCCAATAAACGTAATAGCTAGATGCTTCCTTTCCTATCTATCTACTGACTGTGACCTAAGATTTCATTTTAATCTCTGTTCGGCTTTAGCATGCAGAATGTCAGAGCTCAGAGCAAAGCAGGGAAGAGAAGCATATGGTGTTGTTGTTTTTTTAAATCCCGTGTTGAATTCTCTTTTAATATCTTTTGAAATTTCTTACTTATGAAGCTAAGAAAAATGTGCCCACAAAATAAGGATAGGAGAGGAGTGACTATATGCTATCTTTTTTTTTTTTTTAAGTGATCCATATGGAGTTCAAGCTTAGGGTATCAATGGAGTTTTGGTTGCCCATAGTTCCTATGGCACTTTTTCATTCACTTTTGGTATGTATGAATGAAACAATTTTATAAACTAGATTTAACCCTGTGGAAACTGTGGGCTACATTAAGAGCCATGGTGGTATAGTCATTACAATGCAATTGTATTGTACAATGCGATAATATTGCAGGCTGACTCTGCCTACTGCCATGAGTTCGATCCTGACCAGCTCAAGGTTGACTCAGCTTTCCATCCTTCTGAGGTCGGTAAAATGAGGACCCAGATTGTTGGGGCTCTGTAAAACTGCTTAGAGAAAACTCTAAAGCACTATGAAGTGATATATAAGTCTAAGTGCTATTGCTATTTGAACTATTTAATGTTTGAAACTGTTCCAAATTGTTCAACCAATAAAATGAACTCATCATAGAGGGTGGAAGGGAAAAAGTAATTATTTGAGCCATGTCCTTAAATATTAACGTATGCCCTACAAAATTCTGACCAAGCCAAGGACAAGACTTTTACCATCTAATTAAACACGGGAAAATCCTTAGGTACTGTAATTTCCTTTTCAAAATGCTGTGTGATAGGGGAAAAAATCAACTCAAGCCCAGATTTCTACTCTTTAAAAAATGACAATGAAGCAAGCCACTTATGTCTCCAGAAGGTGCTTAGAAATTCTTCCACCTATTTAAAAAAAAGACAGAGATAGGGATGATAGAAATAGAGGTGATAGATAGATAGATAGATAGATAGATAGATAGATAGATAGATAGATAGATAGATACAGAGAGAGAGAGAGAGAGAGAGAGAGAGAGAGAGAGAGAGAGAGAGAGAGAGAGAGAGAGAGAGAGAGAGAGAGAGAGAGAGAGCTATAAATATAGATATAGATGGAGGGAGGGGAGGGAGGGAGGGGGAGGGGGAGGGAGGGGGAGGGAGCGAGAGTGCTTTCTACCTTTTAGGAAAGGGTTGAAAAAGCTGCTGACCTCCCTTTTGTATAGCATTTAACTGTATTGTTTTGTCCTTCAGAAAAGATACCCATCATCAATGAGTTTTAAAATGTTGGTTCCATTTGGGAACTCCAAAATATGGGAGGAAATTACTAGTGGAGGATCTGAGCTTTGATACTTCAAAAGAAAAAGAGAGAAAGATAGAGACACGGAGATGTTTGCCTATCTGTAATGTATATTTATAGATATATAGATTTATAGATGTATAGTTATAATCCAGTTAAAATTTATGATGGCTGCCTATTTATATAAAGTTTCCCAACACTGAATTTATAAATTTGCACAAGTCAAAGTGAAATATTGCAGGACTGCCGAATGTTGTGATCAGATTTGTGAGGACTTTCAAGACAAGCAATTATCTGCTTGATCTAAGACATCTTTGCCAGACTGCAAATTACACTTACATTTTTTAAAAAAAGGTAGACATTGTAATGGGCTATGATCTTGTGTTTGTTGCTGTTCAGGCCTTCATATTTTTCAACCTCTCTGTATTTCTGTACAAAGAACTATAACATAAATTTAGTGGACTTAGCCTCTAGCTTTAGTTGTTGTTTTCTTCTTCTTTGTGACAAGGAGGAAAAAAAAGATATGGAAAATTATTCAGGGTGAATGAAAAGAAGTGACATTTCTATAAAACTCACAGGTCTTTATTTTTATCTTTTTTTATACATTTGCTAATTTATGTTTGGTTTTTTGCTTATATAAACATGAAGTATGTACACCCACAGTAGGCTCACTTATGATATGCTCTTTGGACTTTTCTCCACTACAATATTTCTATTAATTTTTTATATATATTTTTTTCCAAGGCTTTTCTTTTGTTTGATGACTCTGCGTAGTTTTCCATTGCAGTACTTATTCATTATGAATGTGTTAGTATTGCAGCTGTGTCTTGTTGATTTTAAACAGTGGAAGACTTTTGTCTGGATAAGCTGACATCAAAATAATTCCACTGAAAGAGGAAATGGAAAAATATGTGTAGGTAATTTTAGAAAAGAATAGGAAAATGACAAATCAGATGCTGAAAAAAAAATACCTTAAAGAAAGAACTGCCAAAATCAAAACTTCCTAGATCTGATATTGAAACCATGGGTTTTTTTTTTTTTGTAATATAATGCCTTTTGAGAAGCTGGATGTTGTTATAATAAAAAAAAAAGAATCCCGCCTCTTATTTATGTTTGAAAAAAAAAAGATTCAACATCCAGCAAAGGAATATCAAAGACTTCAACTGCATTATAACTGTGTGTGGGTATAGAAACACAGTTGAAAGCTGGAGGGGAAAAAAGACCAGTGTTCATTCTAATATTAAATAATTATAAACCTTCAATTTATAAATTCAATTAGAGATTGTAAAGGCGTGCAGAGATATTCCACTTAGTATATCCCAGGCTCTTCAGCTCTTTTTTAGATTTTTCAAGAATCTTCTCAGATATTACCACCAAAAGAATGTAGAAAGCAGAAGAGCAAAGAAAGTTGGAACTCATGTCTATACATTCAAACAGGTTTAAGGAAAAATAGCCCAGAGATCTATGAAGAGCTACTCATACTACGTAGCACTTAGCACTTAGACATATACCGCTTCACAGGCCTTTACAGCCCTCTCTAAGCATTTTACAAAGTCAGCATATTGCCCCCAACAATCTAAGTCCTCATTTTACTGACCTCGGAAGAATGGAAGTCAACCTTGAACCTGGTGAGAGTCGATCTGCCAAACTGCTGGCAGCCAGTAATCAGCAGAAGTAGCCTGCAGTACTGCACTCTAACCAGTCTGCCACCGTGGCTCAACATATTATTTATTTATATATGATTTTGTTAAACTGTAGCAATCATACCAGTGTACATAAATAATAATTATAACAATAAAAGCAATAACCAAGATATTACAGTGGTTCAAACTTTGGAGTTCATAATCATGTTTATGCCACTTTATTGTTCATTTAAAAAAACTCTCTAGGACAATTCTCTTTTAACTTGCTTCCAAAAGGCCAAAGGAGATGAAGCATACAGTGCCTATTTCTGAATAAAAATTATTCTACAGCCAGAGAGGACTACATTGAAGCAGCATCTTCTCCTAACTGGATTCCGCTTCATCTTTTAAAGAAATGAATCCTCTCTATTTGCAAAAGCACGTCAATACCACTCTAACCACCTCAATTCTTCAATGCTATGGAATGTGTACCTGAAGAAGGAGCATCATGGTTCCCCAGGAAGGAAGCTGTACTTTGCAGAGAGAATGTGTCAATGAAGATTGCCAGTCATCCAGGTAGTGTTGAGTGGAAGTTGAATCATGTGAACTAGATTTCTTTCCTTGTTGGGTCAAACTGTTTCACTGCTTAGCCAAGTAGCTTCCTTCAGTCTTCTTCAGACTGAAGAAGTTGCTTGGTTAAGCAGTAAAACAGTTTGACCCAACAAGGAAAGAAATACAGTTGCCAAGATTCAACTTCCAGATATTGCAGCAAGAAACCCAGATTAAGAGACTGTGCGGTGCACAGCTGGATGGAAGAGGGAGAAAGAAAGTCAGGGTAGCCATACTCTAGAATCTTTCAATATTACATCTATTATGCTAGAAGGTTTTAGCTTTAATTTGGCAAGATGCTGTCTATTGGGTGTAAGGAAATATTTAAAAAAATTGAACTCAGTTGGATTTCATTGTATCTTTTTGGGCTTGGACCTTACAATCAAACATTGAATCCCTTGTGAGTTAGGTACCCCCTACACATTGAGGAAAAATATATAATTTCATTCATGTTTCTTTCTGAAAGATTTCGGACCACGCTTGCCAAAGTCAAGCCAATTTTCTGTCAAAATCCATCCCTAATAAAGATAAACCTTGTCGGCAGCCGAAGCAATTGAACACTTTTATGTTGAAGCTTGCCTTTGTAGCTCCCAAAAAAGGCCATTCCTATGCCACAAGGACCATGCACACAAGACGGGTTGCTCCATAAAGGCTCTTTTGATCCTTATCACAGATCCATTTAAGATTTTTTTTTCAATCCAAATGTTGGATCATTAACAGTACTTATGGTCTTGCTCTACTCCTTAGGTGCCATTTCCTGGTGCTGATCAAACATACCTGCGAAAGAACTGCAGAGATTAAAAGCAAGGCACCGCACTATCTTGACAGGGGTTGATAAACTTTGCTTGTTCTTCCGGGAAAGAATTTACAAAGTGCACCATGAGGTTGAAGTAATCCAATGTACGCATTTAAGGAATACTAATGGATGGCATGACAGAATGTCTTTTAAGAGCAAGGATTCCCCTGTCTCCCTTCCTGCAGGTAACAGAGAAGATTTAAAATGCTGTAAATTACGTATGGGCAAGAAATAGGCAGTGGGGAATTCTTTATGTTTACACTTAATGGGAAACAAATAAGACAGTAAATCTCACCTCAGGCAAATAATAGCTCCTCTATCAAATAAATTCACCAAGTCACGGGCCAAGTATTATGCTTACAGTTTTAATGTTTGCTTTCCAAATGAGGAAATAATCACAATAGCTTAGCTAAGTGGCATGATAATAGTGTGCGTGAATGGAGGGGGCATTTATCCCTTACTTATTCAAATCCAAGAATATGCATTAATTCCACATTATACAAGCACCACATTTTCTGACATGGACTCTTCCCTCTCAGAGTTTCGTTGCAGTTAAGTCTGCTCTTTTTCATACAACCTGGTTTCCTATTTACCTAACTTGTGACACCCTCAACATTTGAGGAAACCTGGTAGAATTATTAGAGTAGAGATGACTGATAGATTTGTAGCCGAGAAAGTAATAAAAGATACATACCAAAACAACTTATTGGAAAAGAGACAAAAGAATTGGACACGTTCTTCAACTTCAACCACAATAATACACAGGCAAACAATTGATACAAACTCAAGGTAAACCACTTCAAACTCGATTGCAGAAAATATGACTTCAGCAATAGAGTGATCAATGCCTGGAATGCTCTACCTGACTCCGTTGTTACATCCTCTAACCCTCACAGCTTCAATCTCAAACTGTCTACTGTGGATCTCATCCCATTCTTAAGAAATCCGTAAAAGGTGCATACTAGCTTCCTATCCCTGTCTTACTGTCCCCATTTATCTGTATTTACTTCCTTTGTTCATGTTTATGTTCATACCTATACTTGTTATCTTCTACATGTTTGACAAACAAGTAAATAAATAAATAAATAAAATAAATTTTGATATTGTGTTACTAGATAGAATCTCTACTAGAACCATAGAAATAAACACTGCTTTCAACAACAAAAAATAATTCTAATTAAGAGGGTAGAATCTGAATTTAACCAGGCCTTCAAACTATAATGGTTTGATTTTTCTGAATCAATTTGAACATTTGAATTAGATTTACCTCAATTTACATAATCTATTGTTTTAGGGCAGGGATGTTCAAATTCTGATTACTAAAGGCACTGATGCATTCATCGAAACATTGGTATGTGTTATTGGATGCAATTATTCTAAATGTCCAAAACAAATATCTATAGATAAAAGCTCTGTTATGATAAACAATTTCCCTCATCTATAAACCCAGATATATGTGTGTGATGGTGATCTATAACTCATGAAATAATTACGTCATTATCTGCAAGTTTAAATGAATCTGTCCACCAAACTCTGTTATTTAAGTGTCAGAGTGGGTCAGGATGAGAAATTTGTATCTCAATGAGTCACCTTTGGCAAGTAGTTTCCCACAGCATAATAAATCATAATGCTATTTATTTAGTGTGCTGTGGGAAAGTATCCACTGTGGCATAGTCAACAAACCATGTTAAATGGTCCATGGATTAGCACTGCATCTCTACCAGTTAATATCTCTCAACCTCTCGCAGAAATACTGTGAATCAGGTACAGTATTTCCAGATTTTAAACATCCTTTCCCTTAGCAGCAATAGTCCATGCAATCACTGAGAATGAGCGAGCAGGGACATGAAGTATTGCTAATATTGCTTAATGACTGACTGCTTTCAAAAATAAGCACAGGTTGGGGTTGCAGATGAACATTCTGCATGGTTTGCAATGTGTGAATGAGGAAGCGGGGGGAAAAGAGATAGAAAGATATGTTTGTTTTGAATCAAATGTGTACAATTGAAGGGCTACTGGGATGGTGTAATCAGGTGAGGGTGTAATTATTAATTAAAATGAGCTGAAAGAGTTGTTGTTTATAGGTTTCAATTTTATATCTGGTTACAAAGACCAGAAAATCCAAGGATTAGAATATGGGCATTTTACAGCAAGAAACAATGACACTATCAGTAAGGAAAATGCCTCATATAAAAGTAATGGCTCCCTTTAGACATCTTGAACAAACATTCATAGGCGGTTATTGTAATAATAGAGAGAAAAAAATAGTGCAACACTTTTCTGATGCTTTCCTGCTGCTCTGAAATTGTGCTAGATTCTGCCATTCCAGTTTATCAGTTATTCTACCTTAAAATGGAACCCTGCAATTCCTCCAAAAGTCTATATACAAGGATTAGTGGAAAAGCATTGGCCTCCTTGAATTTAATTCTTCTCTGGTTGGGATATTTCATTATTTATTCTCCTGAAGAGTAGAAGGAAGCACAATAACACTGTGACAGAATAAAGACTTTATAGCAGCGGTGAAATCCTCCACAGTGTGCTACCGGTTCTGTGAGTCTGCTACCGAGCAAACGCTTTGTGAGCTTGGCGCACTTTGCGCGCATGTGTGCCTGAGGCACTAAAAAAGCAACATTTTGAAGCCTTCGAGATAAGTAGAACAGTGAGGGTGGGGGGAAATCCACTGTGCCCTGTGATTTAGATTAGTTAGAAAGCAGAAAATGCAATGATTCTAGCTAATATAAATCAAGTGTTACAGCTGATCATTGGAAATACCGGTTCACCCGAATTGGTAGCATTTTTTTTACTATCGGTGAACCACTCTGAACTGGTAGCATTTCACCCCTGCTTTATAGTGTACTGGCACAGATAGAGCTTTTCTATCCACTTAAATAAAAGGGGGCTTCTCTGCCACAGCCACTGGCCATGCTTTGTGGGAACACCTTGCCTCCAGAGTGGAGGTATGCCCTCCATTTTCTGGCCTTCTGCAAAGGGGTCAAAACCTGGCTGTGTAGCCTTGAATGAGGGGCCCAGGGGCCCACACAACCATGGGGTTGGTTGGCCCCATGAGAACCTCCACTCTGCCTGCTGTCAGACCTGGAAGCCATCTTTCACCTTTTGGACTTTAGAGAAAATAGGAGGGGTTTTCTCACAGAATGTGGCCATAATATTATGTAGCCATAACAACATTCTTTCTCAGAAAGTCAAGGTCAACTGGGCCTCCAGCTGCAATGAGGTGACTGGGAGGCAACTCCTGGTTTGGATGGCACCTGATTGGATCATGTGATTGGACATGTGGGTGCTGGGCAGGGACTTGAACTTTATTTTGGGTGAGGAAAACCTGGAAACTGCAGATTCAGGTTTTTCTAGATGTGCCAATAGGACATCGCTAATAAAAAATGGAACTTTGTGGAAACTCAAGCCTCGGAGTCTTGAGTCTAGGTCGGCAAAAGCTGGGACAAGTAACAGGAGCTCACTCCAGTATGTGGTGCTAGGGATTCTAACCGCCAAACTGCCTTATTGAATACATAAACTTTGCCTTAATTTTTAAATCTGGATACCAGATTATGATGACATTTCACAGAGATAAGGAAATGAAATGAACACTAAACTGGCATCTATTGCTATTTATCTAATACTTTAAAAGGTTACAGTACTGTGTTCTTCTCTTCTATAGCAACATTTGGTTCGAACCCTAAAGCTCTATGGTGCATTACATTCTAAACCTATTACCAGCAATTTGCTCTACTCCAATTTAGGGGTTACTTAAGCATGAAAACCATGTACAAGAAAATGGATAATGAAACAATACTAGTAATAGCATATTTAAATGAACAATATCAGTAATCACATTTTTTAAAATGTCCCATTAAGTCCGAATTGTTATGTTGTGATACTGTTTAATAGCTTCCATTTGCTCTTACAAGATTGTTGTTTTATGTTAGCCCTCCCCTGCTTTTGCATGATATCTGGAAAGCCATAAAAATCAAAATGCTGTATCAGAACAACTGATACCAAATATGTTTGTTTTGTTTTGGGGTTTTTTTTGGTACCTTTTTCATATATTTCTTTCCTGTTGGTTGAACTTGTAATTTTTCTGTAAAGATACTACTCAGAATAATAATAGCTGTGAAAAGAAGGAATTGTACTTAATTAAGATGGGGATAGTAGAAGAGAAGACAAAGAATTGGAGAAGGTCACAAAACATCAAGATCTGTAAATCAAAAATTGAAGGTTGATGGTATAAACTGGCCACGGTGGTCTCAGTAGTTATCAATACACTGGGTGCCATAACAAAACAAAACAAAAAAATCTCAGATGGCACTTAGGAAATTTGCACCATGGTTATTTTAAAAGAGTTGGAAGTCAATTCTTTTTTCTTCCTTTTTCCTCTTCCTTTTCCCCCTTCTGCTTTTCCTTTATTTTAATTTTTCTTTGCATTTTATATTTTGATAAACTAATTTAAAAAAATTCAAATACCCCAAAAAGTCCAAAATGCCCATCTGACAATTACAAAAGGCCACACTGCTTAGATCTGCACATATATCTATGCTAATACAATATATTATCCTATGTCCTTGGGAAGACATTGATGGATGTGAAGGCCAACACCAGGGGTGGGACTCAGCCAGTTTGGACAGGTTTGGATGAACCAGATGTTAATTTTAATGTGGTTGGCCGAACTGGTAGTTACAAAAATCGGCTGACCTCACCCATCCTGCCCTGGTTTTCACAGGAGTCTCCATGCAGCCCGTTCATCATACCAGATAAGTCCATGGTCCATACAGAGGCTCTGGGAAGGTGAAAAATGGGCCTAGCATAGGGTGACCAGACGTCCCGCATTTGGCGGGACAGGCACGCCTTCTAATAATTTTTCCCACATCCCGGGCCATTCTCAAAAGATCCCGCTTAATTTTGGCGCCTTCTTCGACTCGCTCCCCTGCCCATCCGCTGCCGCTCACATGGGCGGGGTAGCATAGCGAGTGAGCGGGCGGATGGGCAGGGGAGCGAGCTCGTCTTTCCAGCCCCACTTCTGGACAAGCCGTGGGAAAGCCTCCGCAAAAAGAGCCACCTGGGGCCGCCGCTTCTTCTCCAAACTCAGAGTAAGTGACGGGCGGGGCGAGTGAGTGGGCAGATGGTGGTGGGATCACCTCCTGCTGCACTGCAGCTGACTCGCCCCGGGCCAGGCAGGTTGGGAGGCTTTGGGAGTCCAGGCGGGAAGAGCACGGAGGAAGGCAGAGTGGCACTCGATGCGACTCTGCTACTTCTGCTGGAGGAGCCCCTAGATAGGGAAGGTAGGTCTTTGGAATTTGTCTTCGGTGTACATAAAAAAATAAAATAGAATACATTCATCAAGAATCATAAGCTACAACACTTAGTGATAGTCTCTCTCTCTCTCTCTCTCTCTCTCTCTCTCTCTCTCACACACACACACACACACACTCCTTGTCTGGATTCAATGGGACTTTTAGAAAATCCCCCCTCCTGTGCACACACTCCCTCTTTCTCTCACTCTCTCTCTATCCCCTCCTCTGGATTCAATGGGGTTTAGAAAATCCCCCCTCCATGCACACACTCCTTCTTTCTCTCTCTCTCTCCCCCCCTCCTCTGGATTCAAAGGGACGTTTCCCCCCTCCGTGCACACATTCCCTCCCTCCCTCCCTCCCTCCCTCCCTCCCTCTCTCTCTTTCTCTCTCTCCTCTCTGGATTCAATGGGGTTTAGAAAATCCCCACTCCTCACACACTCCTTCAGCCTCTTTCTCCCCTCTTTCTGGATTCGCTCCGAAGTTTTTAAAATTACCTCTTCTGTAGAGACCAGGTTATCAGCCACGTGAGACATACGCTGTGTTTCTATGGCACAGTAATCCTCTCCTCAAACAACACACAATGCCAATTTAGAAGCCCCGAGCAGCCGAGGCAAAGCAGCAGTCCGGGGAGGGGGAGGGGGAGGGGCTGAGCTTGGACAGCCTCGGAGGCAGCTGCTAGCTAGCTCCGAGAAAGAGAGAGAGAGAGGAAGAGAGAGGGGGGAGGGGCTGCTCAAAGCAACAGAAAAAGAAAAAATCCATGAGGGAAGTCCATAGTCTCCACATGGAGTAAGTCTTCTCCTCCCTCAGCCATTGGCAACAGCTCCCAGGGAAGCGCGGGCGGGAATGGGCTCATCTCGAAGAAGAATATACGCTCCCAGTTGCTAGGAGAGCCTCGGCGGCTGGAGGCTTTTTTGTAACTTTAAAAAAAATCAGGACTTTTCAAAAAAAACCTGGGACGCGGGAAAAATTGTGAAAAAGCGTGACTATCCGGCCAAAAGCGGGATGTCTGGTCACCTTACGATTACCACATGCAGCCTCTGTTGTCTGCTTTGCATAGGGCAGAAGAAAATGGAGAAGAATTGAAGCCATCTACTTGTCATAATACTATCTGCTTGGCTGACATGTTTCTAATAGGAAATAAAAACAACTGCACAGTATCGAAGAAAGAAATCTACATTGCACTGTGCTCGTAGTAAAGAAATGGGGTACATCAATTGCATGATCTGGCTAGGAATCATGGAATGTTCAGTCACTCCAGGAATTAATGGCTTGCAGTCCAGTTGTTGTGAGCAGCGGAGAGTAGCTTTAGGCTAAGGAACAATTAAGAAGAATTGTGGTATGTCAGGGAAAAAAACCTGAAAGGTAGATTAAGAAGGAGAGTTGAAAGTAAGGACAGAGAAAAGGGAGACTATGATGCAGCCAGTTTGGCCTAGTGGTTAAGTCACCAGGCTAGAAAGCAGGAGACCATGAGTTCTAATCCAGCCTTAGGCATGAAGGTCAGCTGAGTGACCTTGGCCTAGTCACTTTGTCTCAGCCCAACTCCCCTCACACAGTTGTTATTGTGAGGAAAATAGGAGGAGGAAGGTGTGTGGCATATGTTCACTTTTTATTTTGTAAAAATAATAAAGGTGGAAAAGAAAGAAAAAGAAAGAAGAAAGAAAGAAAGAAAGAAAGAAAGAAAGAAAGAAAGAAAGAAAGAAAGATGATAGATAGATAGATAGATAGATAGATAGATAGATAGATAGATAGATAGATAGATAGATAGATAGATAGATGATAGATAGATTGATTGATTGATTCAGGTAGGGATATGAAAAGTACTCTAACCTTAATTCTTCCAGATTGTTAATAGAATTTAGGTGAGGGGTTTAAAAGCCAGACAAAAAGTGCACATTATTATAAATTATGTTATTCCAACTGCAGCTCCTGTTTTGAATAAAACCCAACTTCTTGCATTAATAAGAGAAGGAAGTGGTGAAAACCAGTAAAATATCATAGTGGGGGGTTAAAGAGTTTTTCAAAATACTTTTAAAAATTCACATCCATTGAAAGCTTCCATTTTTAAAGAAGAATATCCATCTTTTGTTCTCTGTATCCTTTTTTCACGGAAGAAATTTTCAGTGCAACTGCAGCAAAACAATATATTTTCATTCAGACTGCACATAGATGCAGCCCAGGAGGCAAGAAATTAAACTATTTACACCTAGCATCCTTCCCCAAAAAACCAACTACCCTGGTATGACTTCGTTCACATTCATTCATTGTAAATTTGCAAAAAGCTCAATTCATGATATGCATAAGAACTCATTTGCAGTTCTTGTTTTGTGACATCTTGGTTCAAGAGAAAACAACTTACAGAAGCTTTTAAGCATCTCCAATTTCATGCTAGGCTTTTAGAATTATACTATGAGGTTCAGATATTTTTTTTAAAGAACCCCATTTTAATACAAAGTATATGTAGAGGTGATCTGGAGTTATTTTCTTGTGAAAGCTCAAGAGAAAGGTAAAGCATTTCTAGAGAAAGAGAGAGAGAAGTAGCATGCTGTTCAGCTTTCTAGTTAGTTAATAGGGTTCAGGACTTCTCCAAATCACTCAGATTGAACAGTAATGTAGGATCTAACCTTGCTTGCTTTCTGTGGCCAAACTGCCCTCTATTAATTCAGAGCCCACTGGAATTCCACCTGCACGTCCTTACAACTTTCTCTATGGCTTTCAACTGTTTTTCATCCTCCACCACTTTTTTAAAAAGCTGAAATTAAATTTAGCAGTTGTGAGAACGTATAAAATGAGGGAGATTGGACAGTGGGGGGAAATTGAAAGCAATTTATGAAATTTAGGAAAATCCAGGAAGGCAGGCTTTGATAATTGAGGGACATGATTGTCGATCAGAAAGGTCAGCAGTTCGTCAATTTGAATCCCTAATGCCACGTAATGGAGTGAGCTCCCATTTGTTCCCACCTTCTGCCAACCTAGCAGTTTGAAAGCATGTAAAAATGCAAGTAGAAAAATAGGGACCACCTTTGGTGGGAAGGTAACAGTGTTCCATGCGCCTTCGGCATTTAATCATGCCAGCCACATGACCATGGAGATGTCTTTGGACAGCACTGACTCTTTGGCTGTGAAACAGAGATGAGCACCGCCCCCTAGAGTCAGGAACGACTAGCACATATGTGCGAGAGGGACCTTTATCTTACTTTATTTCTGGCTGGTGGTATATTTGCATCAGAAATTGGACTGACATCATGGCCTCTCAGAGATAAATAAACTCTTTCCACATTCTTGCATGAAGTTTTGATATAAGTATGATTTTAAGGGAGAAGACAGAATGTGAATGGAGCTTTAGGCTTTCTTTCTTCCTTTCTTTCTTCTCCACCCCGTGGCAAAAGGCGAAAGAAATATGTCTATTGGTATACAAGTACACAAACACATGATGGGAATGGAACAAAGATCTAATGGAATTTGTATGTTAAAGCCTTCAGGGGCACCACAGTTGCACTTCCAATGTGATCTGAATTGTGTGGGAAGGCACAATCTGTTCCTATTCAAATATTTTTTTAACTTGTTAATTAATATACATTGACACACATTTCATCCTTAGTTTAATGTTCTTACTCCCCCAAGCTAAGTTTAAACCACAGGGGATAGAAATAGAGGAACGGAGGAAGGAATGGGGGAAGAGTGGGGGCATTGTCACAGAATGTAAAAATATTAAAATAAATAACATTAAAATGCATGAACTACTTAGGAATGGGCTCATATTGTGCCAGGCTACTTATCTTTCTAGTCATTCCTCCTTCGTCCTCCTCCCTCTTTTCAATTTTATTTTGTTATTTTATTTTATCTGTAGCCCACCTTTATTATAAAGGAAGTTAGCAACTACCCCTCTACTGGAAAAATGAAATATCCTAACAAATATTAAAAGGGAGAATATTATATTTACATGGATGAGAAATGGAAAACATGTTTTTAGGCAGGAAACAAACACACTCTTAATAGTTCCCCACCTTTGACAATGGGCCATTAAGGCCTGAGACAGTCTATTCTATTTATTTATTCATTTTATGTATTTGTCAACATGTACATGGATATAAATAAGTATAACATGGCCATAAACACATAAAATGAGTACATATGAATGGGGACAGTAGGACAGGTATGGCTGGTGCGCTTATGCATGGCCCCTTAGGGACCTATTAGGAAACATGTGAGGTCCATGGTGAACCACATAACATTTGTTAACCTCATTTGTTATTCTACATAACCAAGTTCTACCCCTTTCAGGCAGAACCATTTCATTGCCCTTCATTGCACCACCCACCAAGTTTCAACCAAACTTAGCACACAGACAACCTACAAAGCTAGCTATCACCTCTGACAGCAACCAATCAGGATACTCTTCCTGTAGCCCAGGAAGTTCAAAGTCCAGAGAGGGCTTAAAATCCAGGGACTCTCAGCATCTCTTCCCTTTTCAACCAGGAGCTCCAAGGCATGTGATCCTGTTCACCGTTAAATCACCTTTCCAAACAGCCTCCATGTTTCCAGTGTCTTTTTCCCCACTTGGAACTGAACTGAGAAGGACATTTCTTCCAACAATTATATTTCACAAATAACTCAAGGTGATGTAAATGTCCAACATACCTTCCTCTTCCTATTTTCCCCATAACAACAACCCCGTAAAGTGAGTTGGGCTAAAAGAGAGTGACTGGCCCAAAGTCACCCAAATGGCTTTCATAGCTAAGGTGAGAATAGAACTGTGTCTCCTGCTTTCTACCCTAGTGTCTTAATCACTAGACTAAACTGGGTCTCCAGTATTTCCCATGTCTATGTTGACAAGGCTCTGGTTGCCAATAAAACCTGAAGGAGGCAACTAATTCCAGAACCAAAGGCCGCTCCTGAGCAAAACCATTGCCTAGTAGCTAACAGTGATATTTCTGTAAATGAGAATTCAAGCAGAATTATAGATTGGCCTAATAGAGATACACCATCAGATTCTAGTATACATTCAAAACATATGCAATGGGTATTACACTGTCATAATTGTTCAGTCGTATTCAATGTGTGTTTTAAAAGAAAATAGCAAAATGAGTCAAACAAACAATAATCACAAGCTAACACAGAAGCTTTTGACATATTTTGAAATGTCCGCTGAAAAATCTGAAGGTTTCTGTAGTTGCATGAACTGTGTATGTCTAGTTTAATGAACAGAAGGACTAGGGGAAACATAATAGCAGTGTTCCGATATCTCAGGGGTTGCCACAAAGAAGAGGGAGTCAAGCTATTCTCCAAAGCACCTGAGGGCCGGACAAGAAGTAATGGGTGGAAACTAATCAAGGAGAGAAGCAACCTACAACTAAGGAAAAATTTCTTGACAGTTAGAACAATTAATTAGTGGAACAACTTGCCTCCACAAGTTGTGAATGTTTCAACCCTGGAAGTTTCTAAGATGTGGGATAACCATTTGTCTCAAGTGGTATAGGGTTTCCTGCCTAGGAAGGGGGTTGGACTAAAAGACCTTCAAGGTCCCTTCCAACTCTGTTATTCTATTCTAAATCATAGTTCAACAAAACATGGCTTAACCAATTGGTAACTGTCCATTTTTCATGGTCTTGGGTCTGCATTTCCTTCATTTGATAAGTTGAAAGGCCTTAATTCCTCCTTGAGTTTCATTTTCTGAAACCCCAAACCTTACTAAGATAATAGCTCTGGTTAGTAGCTCTTTCATTCCTCCCCCTTTTATAATCCACACAAGCAATTAAAATGGTTTTATTCCATCTTTCTTTCTTTTTGGTATGAAAGACAGTAAAAAGTCTAGCTGTACTTGACAGGAAGATATCATTGTGATGAGGATTTAGTATGAATAAAGTGCACGCTTGAGGAAAGGATGGATTCACTTTTTACCTAAGGAGAAATTTATTTATAAAGCACTAACCATGTAAAATACAGACAATCAAAATAAAGGAAGAGGCAGAAAGGAAGGGAATAAATTATCTCTTTAGCTCAAGAAGCTGCATTTGGGGGAGATTTGCCCTTGAGGAATTGTTAGTGCCTTTCCTGGAAAAACTGGAATAAATCTACCAAACAATTTCCTTGCTTATAGCTTTGGTGGAAATCTTTTAGATACCATTTTTGCTGAATTGAAGATAAGTCTGCTTTCGTTACACTCTGTATTTCTTTTTCTTTTCCACTATATCGAGTGAGTTCAGAGGTATTTCACGAGAAGAGTCATCCACTCCTCTGCTCACAACAGAATACCTTATGCCACCAAACTTGAAATTTTGGGCTTAGACAATTTAGAATTATGCTGTCTTCGGTCTGACCTAAGCATAGTACATAAAATTATCCGTTACAATGTCCTACTTCTCAATGACTACTTCAACTTCAATCACAACAATACAGGAGCACACAATAGATACAAACTTAAGGTAAACCATTGCAAACTCAATTGCAGAAAATAGGACTTCAGTAACAGAGTGGTCAATGCCTGGAATGCACTACCTGACTCTGTGGATTCTTTCCCAATCCCCCAAAACTTTAATCTTAAACTGTCTACCATTGACCTCACCTCAGTTCTAAGAGGTGTGTAAGGAGCGTGCATAAACACACCAAGGTGCCTACCATCCCTGTCCTAACAAGCCCATTAATTCATATCCATTTCATGTATTCATAATCTTGTATGTACTTATATCTATTATCTTATGCATGCTTAACAAAACAAATAAGTAAAAAATAAATATTCCCTTGCACTTGCACCACCAGAAACAGTTATTAAATTAAGTTATGAACATTAATGATTTTTACACCTAGGCAATTTCCAAGCTTTGCATGCTTGCTACCATTAAGGCAAAATTTCAGCAGCAAATGGATCAGAGCAATGACATTATACCTAAATAAGAAGAATAGGAAAAAAGGCAGTGGGTCTTCATTTTTCTGCACTTTAGGGAATCTGGAAAGCTCATTCACAATCCATTCTATTTTCATTCTGACCAGCACTAAGTTATGTTATTTCAAGTGACGATTCCCCCAGCAGGACTCTTAGCCAGAAAGCCAGGATTTAATAGTGAATCGAGTTATCACATAAGGTCAGGAACAGAATCTGAAGCTAACAGAAGCTGTTATGAGATTGCTTCAAGAATTAGAACATAGGTTTATACTTGAAAAGTCCATGTTATGCATTGTTTGCATGCCCATGGATATGCATTTGTAATAATCTCCAGACTAAATGATGAGAAACAAAATAACAACTTTTAGAGAAGCAGGAGGGGAAGGAAACTTTATGTACCTTTTTAATTAAACCAAAGATGTGGCTATAAAACTATTCCAGAATCATAAAATTTACTTTCTTAAAAGATTACTATAGGTCCAGAAGCAGGCTCTGAGATTCTTACTCAGGAATTTGACAGCAGAACAGATGGTAGAACTTGGTTAAAATAATTCCTGACATTGCTTATACTTTACTGCCTAGATTTTATGATGAAATAAATGGTCTATTCCTACTTATGTTTTATTGGCTACAAATGCTACTCTATATCCTTTTAAAGCAACATCTTTCGGGAAGAGAAGTGTTTAATTAAACTATTTTTATATAATCGTTTTATATAATATAATGTTTAATTAAACTATTTTTATATAATCGCTATTACCTTTTACTATAGCCATCTGATCCCTTTATTGGATGGATTTCAACTTGCTTTATAAGAATTTACAACAAAATGATGCCCAGTTAAAATGTATTTCTACCTACTTAATATATACTGTTTACATGTTTAAAGATTGTACACATCAACCAACCAAATAAGGAATTTTGATTGCAAACTTTTAGATAATGTCTCAAAGCTGGATAGAAGGGAACCAAATAAAGTTTCATAAAACAATGTCATCAGGTATCCATAAAATATTTGGCAGGTGTTCATACCATCAACCATTTGCTAAGGTCTACTTTACCTATTGTGAGGTTTATTTTCAGACTGCTGGTCCCCCCCTCCTTTTCCTTCCCTTTGATATCAGTGTCTCCTCATATCAAGCATGCATACATAATTGACAATAGAGGTTAGTCCTGTGCAAACCAGGTATTATTCAGTTTAAATACCTAATTTTGTTAAGAAAATAGATCCTATTCAGTTCTGGAATTACAACCAAATTATCAAATTGCATTGACCCGATGATTTCTTAAATGATTTGGAGGAAAATGCTATTTGTGTGTCTATGCAAAAATCCAAATTGTTTAAATCGCTTCTGAACGCCTCCGAGCCAATTTAGCAATTCAAATTGATTTTTGATTCAGAAAGCCAATTTCATTTGGAAAATGGAATGACCCATCTTCATGTTAAAATTCAACATGAATCACTGCAGACCTCAGATAAAGGGAATGCTTTATCCAGTTTCCTTGAGATGGAAGGCAAGAAAATGGAGCAAAGCAATAGCTACTGTGTGTGGTTAATATATGGATTTTGCTTAAGGGGGTCTTCAAAAAGATAGTGATCTGGCAGGCACCATTATGAAATGGTGTTCTTCTCCATCTAAAACACATCCATTGTTTGAGGATCAAGCCATATGAGATGGAGCCCTAAGCATAGGAAAGTTTTTGTTTCTGTTTCTATGGTTTTTGCACTATTATTGTGGTTATGAGTTGTCTAGAGTTGTGAAAGGAGACTTGATTATATTTAGAAGAATCCTAGTAAAACCAAATTACAAATTGGAAAGTTTATTTATGGAAAGTTTATTTATAGGCCGCCCTTTTCCCTGGGGGGACTCAGGGCGGCTTACAATTCATGGGGTGGGGAATACAAATTAATTATAATTGAGTCCCATTGGTTCTGGAAAGTCAATTCTTCCATCACATTAAGACTATATCTAATGTTATGGCCTGCATTGTTTATTACTCCTGAGAATTCAAGATATTTGAGCCATTGTGGCACAATGGTTAGAGTGCAGTACTGCAAGCTACTTCTGCTGCCTGCCGGCTGCGTGTAATTTGGCAGTTCAATTCTCACCAGGCTCAAGGTTGACTCAACCTTACATCCTTTTGAGGTGGATAAAATGAGGACCCAGATTGTTGGGGTTAATATGCTGACTCTTTAAACCACTTAGAGAGGGCTGTAAAAGTACTGTAAAGCAGTATATAAGTCTAAGTGCTATTGCTATATTTGGGGATTTAAAACATTTTAGAGTGGCCATTCTTAGGGCTTTGGTTTGCTGAATACAACTCTGATCATTGATATCTAATGACATGGTACATGGCCAAGAGCAGATTCATTTCTTTTGTATTATTCTGTCATTCAGTTCCTGAGATTGTACCAAATTGGGAGCGCAAAGAAGAGATGACAAAAAAATGGATTCTTTGAACTATATTCTCCAGCCACATGCTGTTATGGGCCATTTCTAATCAGAGCTTTATTTTAAGCTCAATTTAATCTGTTTCCCAAAACTTTAAAGGGAGCAGTCTTGTTTTATTCAGGATGATAGATTCCCTGTCAGAATGGAGATTATGTCCAAGGGAGTATATCCAGGCAATTTAGAAACATGAGGCCTATTTCTTCATTTCCATTCTTTTATTATAAAAATGAAACTACTCATAATAAGCCCGAGAGATGCAAGTCCATAAGAAAGAAAAATTAATGAAGAATAGCTTCCACAGATGACCCTTTTTCATGTTTTTTCCCCACATATTCATTCTTATGGGGAAACATTCTCTGTAATAGCAGGTAAAGGAAAATGATTTTGTCTTTAATCTTTTTTTAATCCTTATCTTTGCATCCATCAAAAGGACAATTATATTATCCAGTTTTTCTTCCAGTTACTCAGCTTATATTATTTTGGAGCTGCAGTTTCACATTTTGATTAAACAAGAACACCTTCTCAAGATGTATGGGGCAAAAGGACCATATGTGCCTTGTTTTGCCTAGCACCGTATGTCTAGGGTTTCAGGCCCCAGGCTGGAAATCAGGAGACAGGGAGTTCTAGTCCCACCTTAGGTATAAAGATCTGGTTAAATTTGGACCAATCACTCTCTTTCAGCCCAATTAAACTCACAGGGTGGTTGTTGTGGGGAAAATTGGAAGAAGGAGTATTAGATATGTTCACCATCTTGAGTTATTTACAAAAACAATAAAGGCAGAATATAGCAATAGCATTTCGCAATAGCACAGACTTATATACCACTTCACAGTGCTTTACAGCCCTCTCTAAGTGGTTTACAAAGTCAGCATAAAGGTAAAAGTTCCCCTTGGACATATGTGCTAGTCATTCCTGACTCTAGGGGACAGTGCTCATCTCCGTTTCAAAGCCGAAGATCCAGCGCTGTCTGAAGACGTCTCCGTGGTCATGTGGCCTGCATGACTAAACATCGAATGCGCACAGAACACTGTTACCTTCCCACCAAAGGTGGTTCCTATTTTTCTACTTGCATTTTTATGTGCTTTCGAACTGCTAGGTTGGCAGAAGCTGGGACAAATAACGGGAGCTCATTCCATTATGCGGCACGAGAGATTTGAACCACTGAACTGCCAACCTTTCTGATCAACAAGCTCAGTGTCTTAGCCACTGAGCCACCACATCCCACTTTCTATACTTCTCTGCAAACCAAAAAGAAAAAAGAAAACTAAACAGTTGGGATAATACTCACAACACCTAATATATGCATCTGCAGGTATTTCATGTTTCTCCATTATAATCTTTGGTTAAATCTTTTGAGAAGTGTAATCTTGATTCTCTAATCAGAAAAATACCCTACTACTGCATTATTGCATTCTAATCACAGCACCATCATAGCTGTAAAATAAATAAATGTAGGTTCCCAGAGAAAAGTGACACAATTTCTGGAATTCATTTCACTTCTACTATACCACTATACTTCCACCATATCTCTATCAATTTATATTATATAGTTATAATATGCAATATTGAAAAATTAATTAATTATATTAATATACAATATGATTGATAATACATTTATCAATTAACATTGGAGGAACCCAGTAAAATCCAAATTTCACATCACATTAATAACAATACAATAAAACTAAGTGGAAAATTTGTGTCCCAAGAAATAATTTGATATGGAAATGGCCAACAATTCTATAACATTTACACAAAGAGAAAACTACTGATATTCTTTGTAGTATTTTACATATTTTTATTCTAATTAGATATTATATTATCTACTGATGTTATCATTTTCAAGGAGGTGATTCTGAAATATATCTATGATTTTTTTCTCTCTCCTTTAGTTTCCTTAAGGCAAATTAAGGCAGGATTACTTAACTTTTTATGTAGAAGTTATTTTATTATATTATTAATCATGCAAATAAAAATTATACATCGGCCTTAATCAAACTATATAAACTTTTTGACTGTTAAATAATTATTCATTAGCCGTGACTGCTCAAGGTGGTAAAAATCAAATCAATTTGCAATTTAAAAAAAAATGTGGGGAAGGGAGAAACCTTCCAGATTTTCTTTTCACTCTTTGCTGTGAAGATTGACAAGGCATGAAGGTTTAAACACCCATTTTGGTAGGAATTTTAATCATGTCAAAGTAATGCAATTTTTCTTTAAAAATGCAGGTTTTAGTACCGTATATACTCGAGTATAGGCCGACCCAAATATAAGCCGAGGCACCTAATTTTACCACAAAAAACTGGAAAAGTTATTGACTCGAGTATAAGCCTAGGGTGGGAAATGCAGCAGCTACCGATAAATTTCAAAAATAAAAATAGATACCAATAATGCCATTGCCCATTGAATAACATATACAGCCTGCCTGTGCCCATTAAATATACAGTAGCCATTGTAAAAATTTGCTCTGCATAACAAATTATTATCACACAATACCGGTGTATTCAATGAAATACTTCACTCACCTCATGATGCTGATGTCCCGCTGTGATGATGATGTCCCGCCTCCTATGACACACGGCACAGTGATTCCTATCATTGGATCACTGTACCAGAGGAGGTGGGACATTGCTATGTGGCTGCTTGCCATAACAAGGAGGAGGTGGGACATCGTTGCAGAGCGGCAGGAGGGGGAGGAAGGGGAATCGTAAGATAGCCCTGCATTACATTAGAACGTGAGGAGGGGGGATGGTGCGGTGCACGCTGCGTGGCAAACTGACACAGAGGGAGGGGAAACTCAGGGGCGCTGGGCTATTCACGAGCGTCACCCAGCGGCATGACCCCGCCCCTTTTTCTCCTCCATTTCGGGCAAATTTTTCACTGACTCGAGTATAAGCCGAGGCGGCTTTTTTCAGCTCAAAAAGTGGGCTGAAAAACTAGGCTTATACTTGAGTATATACAGTAAGTGAGTTAGTCATTATCAGGAGAAAGTTATATTCCAGTCAGCAATGTGAAGTAAATTACCAGGATATTCTATGACTTTTTTTTCTATACAAAGGGAGAGGCCATTTCATCAGTTTTAATCTCATTTGCTTGAAATAATGTATTATGTCAGTGTTGACTCCTTGAAAACTAAATTAATAAACTAAAGTCCCTGAAGTTTTCTTGACAAGATCAGTTCAGAGTTCCAAGTAACACCCCCAACACAAGAAGACTCTGAGGCTTGAGTTTCCTCAAAGTTCCATTTTATTAGAGATGTCATATTGGCACATCTGGAGAAACCCGAATCTGAAAGTTTTCAGGTTTTCCCCACTCAAATGAAAGTTCAAATCTCTGCCCAGCACCCACATGTCCATCACACGATCCAATCAGGCACTATTCAAACCTGGAGATGCCTCCAAGTCACCTCATTGCAGCTGCAGGGCAAGATGTCCTTGACTCTCTGAGAAAAGAATGCTATTTTGACTATCTAACTCCCATACTCCATATAATCCCCCTCCTATTTTCCCTCAGTAGAAAATGTAGCAGGCCTGAAGGGACAATGTAAAAGATGGCTTCCACCTCTGACAATCTGTGGGCTTCCTTTGCTTCCTTCCTAGGGCTGAGAGATAGTAATTAGCCTAAAGTCACCTAGCTGACTTTGTGCCTGTGACAGAACTAGAACTCACAGTCTCCTGGTTTCTAGCACCAAACATAATGCCAGTTCCATGTTATGTTAAAGTTGGCACAAAAAGTTTGGTTTTGATTTTAATTGGAGTTTTGCTGGAAAAAAAATTTTTTTAGATGAAATAACTATCGGACAGATTTTTTTAAAGATGTTTTGGATGAGAACAAATTCATTTACCTTAATTCAGATAAACCAGAGACTTTTTATTAAGAATACTTTCAGGATCTTTAGTGCTGCAATTCTGAGACCCATTTGGTTAATCTATTTTTCTCCAATCATAACTATTTGGGAGTAAAGCTTAAAGTGCTTCCCTCCCCCCAGCAAGCTGAAGATCATCATCTCCTTTTAATGACCCCATAATCCCTTGCCGGGTGGAGTCTAGGTAACTGAATATAGCTGAGTGTTCACTGCCTGGATGCCCTTCCTGTCTCCAATGCAGAGTTATATTCAAGCAGATATATTCTCATTGTGGACAGAGAGAAATAACTGCCTCTACCTAGGATTGAAATCACAGTCTCCTGATTGTGAGCTCCACCTCTACGTCAGCTGAAAATAGGACTTAACTTAATATTAACTCTTAGGTCCAGCAGGTCAAAGACTTTGAACATCCCATCCTTTTAGATAAAGTGTTTATGAAAAATACCTAGTTTTGACTTTTTGCCCAAAGTGAAGTGGCAGATATGATGTATCCTACATTTTGCAATTGTAAAATGTAGGGTGCATTTTAGTATTACAAAATACTTCAACTGACCACTTAACTTCAAGGTAAATGGATTCTCTAGGTGTACAGGAGAGTATTGAAAGGGTAGAGGAAACAACTGAAATGAAGTATTGTGTTTACTGTCCGATTCAGTAAGCAAAATTGTCACTTTGCTTCAGAGATCTACTTCAGGGGGATGCTTCAGTTGAATCACCTTCAAAACAGTATAGCTGATTAAAGGTTTGAACAAACATTATCCATAGAACAAAATAGAGATATATAACAAAAGACAAAGACTTGGGCAGTGATTTCTTAAATAATTGATCTGTTTTTATCCTAAAAAACAACAACAACCCACCAACATAGATGGTTTGGAGACTGAATGTTCATAAAATGCCTGCTGATTGAGAAATACACAAAATGATTTTTTTTCTCAATAAAATCTTTGTTACGGTCATAGATCAGCATAACTGAAGTTGTTTTCCTACTTCTTCATTATAGTGTATTCAAACCAGATAAGAGTACTTTGTAATATATTTCATTTGCCTTATAGTAACTTTCATGGGGTGTGGGATGTATTTACTTAGTCATTTTATCACTTTCATAGATTTTCTTTTTTTAGATTTTTGGATGGATGGATAGATGGATAGATGGATAGATGGATAGATGGATAGATGGATAGATGGATAGATGGATAGATGGATAGATGGATAGATGGATAGATGGATAGATGGATAGATGGATAGATGGATAGATGGATAGATGGATAGATGGATAGATGGATAGATGGATAGATGGATAGATGGATAGATGGATAGATGGATAGATAGATAGATAGATAGATAGATAGATAGATAGATAGATAGATAGATAGATAGATAAAGAGACAGACAGACAGACAAAGATTTTTTTAAAAAATATGTATTTTAAGTTTTTGCATTTTATATCTTTAGCTTTAAAATTATTAATTGTTTCCACTCCACCCTTCTTACACAGGTCTATAACCGCAATGATGATTTGGTTGATTTTAAAAAGTGGTATGGCTACTGTTAACCTACCACTTGGATTATAAAAAAACATTTAAAGAAAAAAAGCCAAAGATTTGTCATTTTGTTTTGCTAAAAAGATTAAACTGGACTGCCCATTTAAAAGCAATCTAGGAAGAGAAAGAATAGTGTAACTATTGTATAAAGCTTTTATTTGAGTAACATCATGGCTAATTCAGTGGTCATGGGTGCCGATGATAGTGGGAGAAAAATCTATATAAAATTAAATAAAGACTTGCAAAGTATGATTTTGCTGCTGGCAATCTTAAAAGGATTTTCTTGTTCCTCACCCAGGAGAGTTAGAGTTCTATCAAGAAAGCTATCCTACATGTTGTACATCATTTCAAAGAGACATATATAGCCTGGAAACTGCTCAAAGGCTGCTGCAAGCAAGTGTCACTTTGAGTTAAATACATTATTAAACTGTTGGGGAACTTCACATCAGAGGTCATTTATCTATGCTAAATTGGGTCAAAAGCCTTACACGTGGTCTAATAAATGAGAGAGGAGAACAAAATTCTCCCTTGGGACCTATTCCACTGACAACATTGTGTTCATGCTTATTGTTTTTCAATGGTAAAAGAGGTACTGTAAGTAGATAAGGAAGGGAATATTATACCTCTACGAAAGCCATCAGAAGAAGAGTAGAGTCCTCCTTAAGTGTCTATTCTTTCCTAAAGGCCAGTTTATGGGATTGGAACTTTGTCTCGATGATGATTGTTGAGGAGGAGGAGAGGAAGAGGATAATGATATCAAAACTAGTAGACTTTAATAAAATTAATAGTTGTAGCTACTTGGAAATGCATATTGTTAACCTAATAAAGGTGGTGTTCTTTGAACAATTATATCTGGAGTTTTGTTAATTTTGCATGTGTCCTAATATGTTGAATGTTCAAGAACTTGCAAAATACTCAAATCAACTCTTCAACAAAAATGTTCCACTAAGAAAAATAGGCTTCAACTAGGAGTTGGACATCCCTTGGTATGAATATCTAATTTTGTTGTCATTAAATCCAAATTGGTAGATCCTTAGATAGACTACTCACTTGAACCATCTTTGCTAGGCATATAAATCCAATAATCCTAAATCTAAACCTAAACCTAGTCCTCCAAAAGGAATAATTACAGGATATGGGTAGTATTTACAGCTGGATTCTGTGTTTACCAGAATGAGATCCTTCCTACAGTTTGTGCTGAAGAATCTACCGTTCTTATTTCTTGCAGAGAGATTCATTTGTAATTTAATTCACTGCATTTTATTAGATGCATCTAAATTGCTTTCCAATTTCCTTAGGCACTCTTATTCTGTTTAAGAATATGGCACTTCAACCACCCTTCTGCACTTTTTGTTTTATACCTTAAAATAAAAATTGAAATAAAGCCATTGCATAAAATTCATGCTAAAACATGGAAAAGATGACAGTGGCAAACAGGGAACTTGGCAATATCATCTGAAAATAATGCTTTAGAAGACTGTCTTCCAGAATGTCAGTGAATTTGATTTTTTAAAAAATATTCTTTATTAAAGAGGTTTTTGGACACTGGATTGGATTACAAATGTATGTGAAAGAAAATTAAAAGAGACAAACTTCTATGCAACGCTTTTACAAATCTTGTCATTGCTTTTGTGTTTCTGTATATCAAAATCCAATAGTTTTGATACCTGATTCTGTGATATGAAAGTGAACACAATTAATTAATGTAAACTGTAGGAATTAACTAGTATACTTTGTTGAAGACTGATTTCACTAACAATTGAGAAGAGGCACAACACTCCTATAACCAAACATTTTGACAAAGTTGCATTAACAAAAACTTCTCAAAAGTCTCTTCTTTCCATTTCTTCAGCACTTAGAATAGAAATCTATGGAACCCAGTGAAGCATTTTTGTAATCCTGGTCACTTAAGGATATTAAAATAGTTGGCTTAATTCAAGAATTCTTATGGAGTTTTGTAAAAGCTCACCTGTCTAATTTTATGAATCTCAACACAGGAAGATGGACAATTTTATTTTTCATGCATATGCTCATTCATATTAATGCTCATTTAAAATATGCATTTCCTGCCCCTATGGACACACAGATGTTTTAAAGGATTTTGTTTTGTTTTTTTATGATATTCCTTGTTCATTTAAATTTCAAATCCAGAAAGTTCCCATTTTTTAAAAAAAGCACAGGCCTTCTTTGGTTGTTACCAAGAACAATAGGGTGACCAGACACCTCGCATTTGGCGGGACAGGCACAACTTTTCATAATATTTCACGCATCCCGGGCCATTCCCAAAAAATCCCGCTTAATTTTGGCGCCTTCTTTGACTCGCTCCCCCGCCCATCTGCTGCCACTCGTATGGGCGGGGTAGCGTAGTGAGTGAGCGGGCGGATGGGCGGGGGAGCGAGCTTGCCTTTCCAGCCCGATTTCCGGACAAGCCGTGGGAAAGCCTCTGCAAAAAGAGCCACCTGGGGCTGCAGCTTCTTCTCCGAACTCAGAGTAAGTGACTGGCGGGGCCAGTGAGCGGGCAGATGGTGGTGGGATCGCCGCCCGCTGCACTGCAGCTGACTTGCCCTGGGCTGGGCAGGCTGGGAGGCTTTGGAAGGCAGAGCGATGCTCACTGTGACTCTGCTACTTCTGCTGGAGGAGCCCCTAGATAGGGAAGGTGGGTGGCGGGGTGGAGCAAGGGAGCGCAAGCAGTGGATCCCGGGCTCATATGCAGACAGAGCTCTCCAGGCACAGGAGCGCAGGAAAATTGCTCCGCTTATGCACCCACCGGGACGGAGCATGCTCGCTCTAGCCCTGCTTGCCAGCATGCTAAAGTGCCGGCATGACTTTGAAGCGCTGGATTGCGGCTTGCCGCTTGCCTTCCATGTCGGCCCATGCGGAAGTCAATCCAGCCCTTCAAAGTCACGTTGGCAGTTTAGAACTCGGCCGCCGTTCAGCGAAACATCTTTCGCTGAATGGCGGCCGAGGGGCACGCTAAAGTGCTGGCATGACTTTGAAGGGCTGGCTTGTGGCTTTTTTTCCACGTCGGCCTGCGTGGAAGTCAATCCAGCCCTTCAAAGTCACGCCGGCAGTTTAGAACTTGGCCACCGTTCAGTGAAACATCTTTTGCTGAATGGCGGCCAAGGGGCAGGCTAAAGTGCCGACATGACTTTGAAGGGCTGATTTGTGGCTTTTCTTCCACGTCGGCCCGTGTGGAAGTCAATCCAGCCCTTCAAAGTCACGCCGGCAGTTTAGAACTCGGCTGCCATTCAGCAAAACATCTTTCGCTGAATGGCGGCCGAGGGGCACGCTAACGTGCCAGTATGACTTTGAAGGGCTGGCTTGCCGCTTGCCTTCTCTGCGCGAGGTGAAACAGCTGCCGCCGCCGCCGCGCTCTCCTGCGGGGGGGTTCGGGTGGGCGGCGCAGCCGCCGGTGCCAGCGGGGCAACGCGCGTGGTGGGAAGGTGGCCGTCCAGCCTGCTCTTCCCGGCGGCGGCTGCTCCTGCTCCTCTCTCCCTTCACACGGCCTCCTGCCTCTCTCCTGGCCAGAGCAGCACCGCGTCCTGCCAAGAGCCACCACCGGGCAGCTTCATGTGAGTGAGTAACTCTGGCGGTGGGAATCGGGAGGCTTCGGGTAGGCGGTGGCGCTTCCCTTGCGAAGGCCGTCCAAGAAGCGCCGCCACCCACCCGAAGCCTCCCGATTCCCACCGCCGGAGTTACTCACTCACGTGAAGCTGCCCGGCGGTGGCTCTTGGCAGGGCGCGGCGCTGCTCTGGCCAGGAGAGAGGCAGGAGGCCGCGTGAAGGGAAGAAGGAAGAAATAGGAAAGAGGGAAAGTGAAAGGATGGAAGGAGGAAGGAACAGAAGTGAAGAGGAAGAGAGAAATGGAAAGAGCACAAAGACAGAGAAGGTAGATAGGCAAAAGAAATGAAGCTGAAAGAATGGAAGGAGGAAGGAAGAGAAAAGGAGGAAGGGAGTGAGTGAGGAAAGAAGAGAGGATGGAAGGAGAAAGGAAGGAAGAGAGGGAGAGAGCAGAAGACAGATAAGGTGAAGGTAGATAAGCAAGAGGAATGAAGGAAGAAGTGAGGTGTCTTGAGGAGGGGGAAAACATTTAGTGACCAAAGTTACAATGGCATTGAAAAAAGTGACTGATGACCATTTTTCACACTTAGCGACCGTTGCAGCATCCTCATGGTCACGTGATCAAAATTTTGTTTGGCAACAGATTCGTATTTATGCTGGTTTCAGTGTCCTGGGGTGACCTTTTGACAAAATATAAAATTTTTAATCAAGCCCCCCCCCCAGTCCACGGTGTCCCTCTTTACCAATCTGAAAATCTGGTCACCTTAAAGAACAACTGAATCTTGAACCATATCCTAAGAATATAAACTGAAGTTGTAATGGTGTCCACAAGCCCCAATGGCCATCATGAAGGCTCATGGGCCAAAGTAGAATGCTTAAATAATATCAAATATTCTGATTTATAACAATTAATGTTTTCTGAAAAGCATCAAAGAGGAAGGAAATCAAATGAAGAAATTATGCAAGAGACAAAAAATATTTCACTTGTAGTCAGAATACCCATTTGTTGCCTTTGTGCTACATCTGAGCTTTATGATGTAAACAGCTACAAGACACATGTAAAAGTTACTGAAATAACTGTTCTAGATTAGGCTATATACATTTTGAAAAAAATTCCAGTTAAATAAGCTAACTTCCTATGTACGTTAATAATATTATTAAATTATTTCAGCCCAAACACCTATGTCTTCTTGCATCCAAAATAAGATGAAAGCAATAATTAGAGTAGGTTAAAATATATCCTCAAAGGATATTAAATATGCAAGAGCTCATACATGAAAATTAGACTGCAAGAGGTTACACCATGTATTGGCTTATTTTGTAACATATCAAATTAGCTTTCATGAATAAATATATCTAATAAAGTTTAGCTCTATAATTTAACAGCACCCTATTAAAAATACTTTCTAAATCAGCCAAGCTGTATATTTGATCTCTCGTGATTATCAACCTCTGAGTACACAATAATTAAATGTGCAGTTTGTCCTGATTTTTTGCAAATAATATACGGGGACTCCTGAACTTTAATCCCTTTAAATAGATATTTTCAATAAATACTTAAAAGTGAATTTTATATTGATTCTGGAGACATAATGAAGCACAACTGCAAGATGTACTATCTATCTATCTATCTATCTATCTATCTATCTATCTATCTATCTATCTATCTATCTATCTATCTCTATCTCTATCTCTATCTCTATCTCTATCTCTACATCTCTATCTCTATCTCTATCTCTATCATCTCTATCTCTATCTCTCTCTCTCTCTATCTCTATATCTCTATATCTCTATATCTCTATATCTCTATATCTCTATATCTCTATATCTCTATATCTCTATATCTATCTATCTATCTATCTATCTATCTATCTATCTATCTATCTATCTATCTATCTATCTATCTATCTATCTCAACTGTTACTTGTTAATAGACATGATTCCCAATTTTGTAAAAATAATAAATCCTGGAACAAGGGGCATGGCAAATGACTGCCAAGGAAGCTGCGTGAATTTTGTTCATTCAGGCAATTAATCCTGAAGACTTTATTTTTTTTAAAAAAAATCCTATATTTGGAAAATGGCTTCTGGTGGTAGGGGAGGTTGGGTTTGTGCAACTGTCTTTGGTCAATCATTTTCTCTATTTTGGCTTTTGAAATGCTTTGTGAAAATATTATTCCTTGCTGTAGACCCAACACATCTTGCCTGGCGACTAGCAGTATTTTTTCTTGTCTGCCATAGACTGCTTTAGCCTATGACCCATCCATTATGGAATCAAACAACAGTTCCTAACTTCAGCAGCCTTCCTGCTGTCAGCGAAAAGTGAATGATCACACAGAGTACCTAAAGCCCTGGTGATTAAACCCCCTTCAAAACTTCCTGTTCTGCAATTCCCATCCCCTTAAGTCATTTTAATAGCTCACTGCTGAAAATTTTAGTTTTGTTCTCTGATTCAGGACTTTTGTTCACCAAAGTCTTTCACTAAGCACTAATGAAGGTGTTTATGACAGTCAATTGTCTAGGCATTTATAGGATAAAGGCTACCTCAGAATCAGGCTACATTTGTCTGACTTGCTATTTTTCCCTTTTAAAGATACCTTTGTTCTTTTGGTACTGATTGGTTTTATTGTTGTGATGAACACTGTTTAAAGTGTTCTAAACTCCTTTGGAGTGTCTGTTTGTCTGTTTGTCTGTCTGCCTACCTACTTGTCAGTTTTTTTTCAAGGCAGGGCTTTTCACGGATCTTATTTCGCTTTTCTATTTTAGTTCTGCAATCCCTTATGTCCATATATATAAAATGTGTCTGTATCCCTTACAGAAATATGGACAAAACCTGACAATATAAACTGTAATTTATTACGTATTGAGCTCCTGTACTCTGAAAAATCCAGGGTAATTATGGTCAGATAGGAAAAGGAAGGAAAATTAATCTTACTTTTTCCTCTCCCCATTTGAGAAAATAAATGAGCAAACTCTTTTATCCTTAGGTTTCTTCAAAGTTTTCTTACAATGTGAATTTTCAGCAGGCCTGGGTGTCCTCTTCTCTGGCCCTTGTATAACCTCTCAGGATCAAGAGCACAGATAGTAACACTTAACTACTTGCACTTTCAACCAGCTAATTACAACATTGTAATTAACCCTAGACAGAAGCAATTGCCTTCATGGATCAATGTCTTCTAAGGTAAAGAATGAGCTCTTGCTGATCCTTTGGAATTTTAACACTGCTTTTGAAGAGATAATAGCCTAACTGAGTTGGAAGGGACCTTGAAGGTCTTCTAATCCAACCCTCTGCTCAAGCAGTTGTCAGCAAATGTCAGCAACATGCTTACATTTTTTGCCAAGATTTCAAGAGGGCTGGTCATTTAAAATGATTTGCTCTTTAATAGGGATGCCATGAAAGAAAAGAGGGAGGAGGTATGGAAAGGAAAATAAATACTCCATACAGTGCTTTGTGCACAAAGAAATGTAAAGCCAAATGGTTGGAGTTTTTTTATACAAAGTCAACTCGGGGCACTTTGATATCCCCCTTTTTCTAATATAAGCAGCGATGAGACTGGAGAAAGGTTTGCTAAAGAAAGAATCAAATAGTGGCTACTTCTAAGCCATCGAATGAATAAGGCCTTGCTGTCTCATATATCATTTGTACTTCAGTAACAATCTGGTTTGGCACAACAACCAGACAGGACACGTACAGACTTCAATGAATAGTTAGGGCTGCAGAAAAAACAATTGCAACCAGCCTGCCTTCCATTGAGGACCTGTATAATGTACAGATCAGAAAGAGGGCTGGAAAAAAATCTATGTGCCCCTCAGATCCTGCACATAAACTGTTTCAACTTCTCCCCTCAGGATGCTGCTGTAGGGCATGCCAAAACAACCAGACTCAAAAACAGTTTTTCCCTCCTCATGCCAGCTGAACACCTAATTGCACAGTACCTTATGTCTAACAATATTTGCTAACATAGTATGACTATTATCCTTTTCATCTATTCCACTACCTTCTCCTACTGGCATTTTATGATTTATCACTTGTTTGTTTCTTATGATTTATGACTGTAATTTATCATTTATAATCTATGACTTAATACTTTATTGTTTGTATGTACACTGAGCCTAGGCATTGGAATTCCTTGTGTGTCCAATCACACTTGGACAAGAAAGAATGTTCCAATTTTCCTTGAAGGCAAACTTACCAGGGAGCTAAGTAGAATAAGATATAGAAAATCTTATACTCAGACAAGTGATTTGTAAATAAGATTTTTGAATTGTAGCTGATTCATGGTCAATTTCAATAAATTTGCCACTTACATCAAAATGCTGTCATTCCTACACATCCTAAAGCAGAGTTAACACCTTATCTTTAAGAGTGAATACATTCGGGATTACATGAAAACCAACGATAGATCTAAAACAGATTCTACATTTCCTGTCTATATATCTCAGGTTCTACACACCGCTTCTCTAATTATTAACTCTTATTCAAGAACTAGTTTGTTAACAAAAGATGAATGGACATTATTCTGCAATGTTTGTTACATTTGTACAGATTACAATGAACACACAATGGAAGATCTGCCTACTACAGTTTACATCATCTAGGTTTAAAGTCTGTGCTTTTTCCTTTCTAAATCAAAGGATATTTTGCTGTAATCTTCAAAGCCATGGGAAACAGTCATGTTGGGAAACTGCCAGCTAAGCTAGAAGGAGGGGTCAAGTGAGGGCCTAGCTTGGAATTCTTCCAGAGTTACAAACAAGTAGCATAAGCTTGACTTGCCCCAAGATCGATGAATCCATATTTGCTTGCTCCCAGGAGAAGCCAAGAAGTCTGGTGAGATTCTTGTAACATAGGTGATAAACAATAAAGTTCCTGACTTTCACTGTTGATTATTTGCTCTGGTCCTTTGCATCTGACAGGTTGTGACATACTGAGAAGATTCTTCTGAATTAGGAAACACTAGTCCTTCTCCTTTCCCATTTTTCCTTTTTCCTCTCCTCCCAACTCCCCTCCCCTCCTCCCTCTATTCTCCTCTCCCTTCCTCCCCTTCCCCGCCTTCCTTTCCATCCAGGTGATTTCAAAAGTCAGACTTGAATTGTTAGCTTCTAAAGAGCTTTTAAAATTTAGTCACTGGCCTTTTATGGGCTAGGTGGAGGCAAGAGTAATGCCTGATTACTCTTGCCTTACATCAATTCAAAGATTGAAGATTGAGTCTTAACACAAAAAGAGGTGAAGCAGAATTCCCTTACATGCATTGCCCTGTTGTTACTTAGTAAGTGGAAGATGATGCTCAACTGAGTATGAGATTGGACCCGGTATTAGTTGAAATAAATGAGCAAAGGATGAATGCCGTAGGAACGAAGCAGCTCAGTGCGTGGCATTTTTGAAGCATAATTACAGTGCTGCTGAAGCAAAAATAGATCCTAACATATTTAGAAATGCTGTAATCAGTGTAATCACTGTGCTATTTCATTTACTTTTCACATACTCTTAAGACATTACGGCCGCTGTGGAGACTGCTGGAATGATATGGTTAATACTGTCCATTTATTCGGCTCATGCTGTTCAATTGTGTTGTTATTTTCCCATTTCCATACCCACATAAAAGAACTGCTCTCTGCTTTGAAAATGAAGCTCTGGCAATTGAGTTTTCTCCCTCTTTCAAATCAGAATAAGCACTCTTCCCAGGGAGAGTGAGAATGACTTCCTAGAAGCCTTTTGGTTTTTTTAAATGTTACTCCCACTAACTGTTATAACCTATCATTCAACTTTCTAATTAAAAACCCTAGTGACAACTGGAACCAGCCCCTTCTAGTAAACAAATAGATTACAATATTAGCTATTTAGCTATTAGAAGAATAATCAAATATTTCCAGCCAGGATGTCAATCATGTTCAAAAGGCCAACTTACTGCATTGCTTTGTTGAGTGGCATGCTCTCAAACAATAGCAGAATTAGTCATTATTTGAAAAAAATGTACTTATTGACAATATGTGGTGAGATAAGGACATTGCCGTACTCTAAGAAATGCCAGATCTTTCTACATAACAACTTTACCAAAAGCATCCTAATGACTCCTGATTTGTGAAAGGATTAACTTAACTAAGTATGCTTGTATATTTATTATTTACTCTGGCAGCCACTTCACATTATAAAGAAACAGAACATTATATGAATAAAATAGAAGCATAACATAAAGTGAAACTTTTAACATTCATGTCAGTAGCCTTGCCCTGGCTGCCTGAAAGCCAGAGGTAGAATAAAATCCTACAAAAATTATAGGGCTTTGAGTTTGGCTCAAAGAAAATGTATTGCTTTTTTGCATTTACTTTGCAAAAGAAAAAAGAGAGGGGGAGGGAGGGGGAGGGGGAGGGAGGGAGAGGGGGGGACTGAATAATGTTTGCCATGGAAAGCTAGGGCAAAATTATGAATTAAGACTACGAAGATCCACCTGTGCATCCCACTTCAGCCTGGATATTCATTAGATAAATTCTGGTGTCAGCCTTACCAGGTAAACCAGGTAGAAAATATGAGCAGATAGTTTCTACTTTGTGGTAAAGCTACATCTGTTACGTGGCGCTAGGGATTTGAATCACCGAACTGCCAAACTTTCTGATTGACTAGCTCAGCATCTTAGCCACTGAGGCTCTGTGTCCCATTTTGATTCTTATTTTTCTTCATATAAATCATCAGAAAGTATTCACATTGGATTTTGCTTAATTTGCTTGGTTCGTTCATATGAACCAAGACTCATAACTTACTAGACATATGGAAAATCAGAAGCTGGAATTTTAAATTGAAATACACATGTTTGATGACTTTGTGCAAATTTTAACAATTATATATAAACAGCTTTTCAGCTTGCAATTACCATCACAGTAAAAGCGGGTACTTTTAATCATATTAGTGCTTAATTCAGGAATATTGATCAAGAAATAATACTTTCCCAGTTGTAAATTTATAACTCATAGTGTAGCTTTGTAGATGTTTCAAAATAGTTCCACAATAACACAGGTGCCTAAATTAATAAACATTTGAAAAATCAGCAAGAGGGTTAATAGCACTAGTTATTGTTTTCTGATTAAGCAATTAGTGTGAACATCTTTGTACACCTGTTCCCATATCAAGAATTTCAATTACACTCAATGACTTTTCATCTCTCAATACTGAATTAGTAATGTGTTGGGCAGCAAGAATATTATCTGAACAATTTAATTTCCAGTAATTCAGCAATTATGGAACAAAGTTGGTTTAGCTAAAAAATGAGCTTTGTAAACATCTGCCTTCTCTGGAATAATGAATTTAAAATAATTATTAATCTGGGGTAATCTTGCCCCATATCAGACTGCTGGGTACATATACTTATCAGCTTTTTAAAGAGAGAAGATAAATGCTCCAGCCTTAAATGGATTCCTGTGTGTTCAGGTTGATATTTAGTCATTGCTGCAAACTATAGGAATGGTAGCAGAATATCTACTTTCAAAATGTGAAATAAAACAGAACTGGCAGCCCCGGTACAGAAACAACCCCAAAAAGGAGTGGGGGAGATGGGAGTGTTAGCTTCATTCTTCACCCTGACCTTTTATCATGCTTAGTGATGTGATATTTATGGTGATTTGAAAGACCTCATAAAAATGTGAAATTCAATAACTGGATGACATGGGAGAGACAGGGTCATACAGATGTCCTGGAAACACAAAATGTTTCAGCAGATGTTACTGCGGTGAAAGTGAATTTAGAAGTATGACATCCTCAGCAAATGTCTTACTACAATATGTTCCAGAATAAGTTATCTTTCAACCTCCAAAGACATCGGAATAGAATTTGCCTTGCTTTGCCACTCAGTGTCTGTCAGCAGAGGTGACAATTATAGTGGCCAGCTAGAGCTAAAAAGGCATTTATCAAAGTTCCTATTAGCTGTAAATTGATGGGCTGCTTGAAAGTTTCAAGCAGAATCTTAAGGCCATGTTAATGACATGGCCTTTAACATCAAAGGGTTTGGGGACCACAGACGTTCTTCCCACCAGATCTAATGAGATATTTACCATTTGAACTGCTGTAAGAGATGGAAGTGCAAATGCCATTTCTGTTAAGAGGCTTGACCTTGGTCCCTGAAATAAGATAGTTATGGGGTGGGTGTGACTTGGGAGAGCAGAGCAGAGGTAAATAAATGATCCTTTGTTTGTGCACATCTATCAGGGCAAGTTTTGGAAAAGGTTGTAAACTGTCTGTATGTGCTTACAGGAAGCATGTGAATGTTTGTGGGAAGAGAAAGGGGAGGCTATCAGCTATCTGTCTGTCTATCTATCTACCTACCTACCTACCATTGTGGCCCACCAATGGCCAGCAGAGCTGGCAGCAGATTCGGACAGTGAGGAGGTTGGGGAGGAAGTTGGGCCAGTCCTGGAGTCTGGGGAAGGCTCTGATGGGGGCTCTGTGTCAGAGGCAGAGAGGGGGCCAGAGCTATATGCCCGTTATCAGTTGCCTTCAGAGTCAGAAATCAGTGAGGCAGAAGAACAGCTGGAGTCTGTTCCCAGTGTGAGCATGCACAGAATTGTCAGACGAAAGGAACAGCTAAAGAACAGAGGTTGACTTGAGAGCAAGGCCATAGATGGACAATGAATGGCCCCTCCCAGAGGAAATAAAAGAGGAGCAAATGGTGAGTGGAGTTTGCAGGAGACAATTAGTTTGCTTAATTAGTTCATGTCTCTCAGAGACTCCTTACCAAGTTTTGCAGCTATCGGCCTGTCAGCTCTCCAAGCCAGATAAGATCTGTGACTGTAAATCCTCCCTTGAAAGACTTTGCTGGATGTGAATGAGCAGAATTCACAGTAAATTAATAAAAGGGCTTTTTGTTGGGACAAGGAATTTGCTTCATGCTCCTGGGAAACCTAGGTCAGAAAACCTATCTACCTGGAATGTGAAGTTTGGGTGTGTCTGTGTATATGATGTGCACACAGAGACCCTACATTCTCAGTACAAGGGATGTAACATTCCCAGTACCAAATCTAACCTTCAGAAGTAGTAAATTAAACAAGTCTTTGTGCAGTCCATTCTGATTTGTATTCTCTGTTCCACCCGCTGATTTGGGAAATGAATTCTATTCTTGCCAGAAGGACTAAAAATCTAACACAGACTCTATGTTTCTTTCATTACAGTGGGGACTCAGTCATTGTAATATATTTATTAGTTTGCTACATTTGTATCCTACCTTTCCCTCTCAAGGCAGCATGACATTCTTCCCCTCTGGTTTCTCTCACAGCCACAAACCTCTGGGCTCAGAGTCGCTGACTGTTATGTAATCCAACCTCCATGATGAGACTGGACTGCAACCAAAGTCTCCCAGGTCCCAGAGTCACTCTGAATTGGGGACAGACTGTCACTTTACCCAATACTCTTCCCTGCTGTGCTCCTTCTATGATGCTTCTCATATCTAAGCAACATCAAAAGAATTTAGCTTAAACTTGTGAGGGTGCATGACTGACACAGGAACATTATGTGTCCTTTCTTGAGATAAATGAAACATGCAGTATATTGGAGTCATGCAGTCTGCCTTTGATGAGTAACCATCCCAAAATGTTCCAAGTTGAACTAGATTCAGGCTTCACTATGGATCAACCCATATTCCCAATTCATCGAGATCTCCCTTGATTCATCAAGTTTGAGCAGACAGTTTCATGTTGTGCAGGGAAATTTAGAGAGCCTTGGAGAAATCTCAACCCAACTTTTCCAAATCCCTTTCATGATGAATCACAGATCTCTTCCCCCATTTCCTTTAACGGGAGCTCTGCTTTTGTAACTAGTAATCAAGGAATTGCCACATTTAATTACTCACGGTGTCCCCAACATGCCATATTAGTGCATAAATGCATAAATAGTGACACCTATAAAAATGGGCAAGTGAACACTTACCTTGCTCTGATGATGTCATCCATACAGGTGAGCAATATCTTAGAAGAAACTTCACCCTTATAAGGAAAAAAAAGAGTATTATTTATTTATTCTCACTAATGTTAATGTCAGCGTTCTGGAACGACCCAACTCCAATGAAAAATGAAAAAATATGGAACTTCTAAGGTGGTGCATGCTATCTGTAACTTTGATGAATACTTCTCTTCTATACCTTTAATTAGGGCCTCGGTTAATAATTACAGAAAAAGAATAAATGTATTAACCTGCTCAGTCAATTAAATTCTGCAGCCTTAGTTTTGAGATTTATTTTGCATTCCGGTTGGTTGCCTCACCCCAGTGAAACACCAGATTAAAACAGTGAATCTAATATTCAAGAAATTAAATCAGCCACTAGCAAATAATTAGAGCATTATATTTTCACATGTCTATTGGGGTAGGAAAATTTTACACTTCAAGACAACTGAATCCTGCAGAGGGCTAGTCAAATGTTCCTCATTAAGGAGGCAACTTGCAAATTCTCAGCTAAGCCTCGACCATCGGCTGCAATATTTTTTTAAAAAGAGAGAATAGTACATCTTGATCTCTTCTCCCCCCCCCAAAAAAAAATGTAATGCAGTAAATGTGATTTGAAATTGTATCAGTGCAAAGAGGAAATGAAACTTTCTAGCCTTTTCCTAAAATGTGGAAATTAATAGAGAATTAGCATTCTTTCTTTTTGTAAAAAAGAAAAAGAAAAAGAAACTTTGATAACTTGACAGATCCTCACTCAGCATACATTCAGATGAAAAGGATTTGAGAAACCCTCTTCCTTTGAAAAAAAAAAATAATGTACCTAAAGAACAGGATGCTTTGTCACCAAGGATTACTGAATATTCTGTTCAAATCTTCAAGCCTACGTCCCCTCCCACATGTCTTTAGTTGCTTCTGCAAAATCCAAGTATATTTCCGAGATTCCCACACTTCTGAAACTTCAGTTTTATCCCCATGGCGCTGGCTGTTTTCTTCTCAGCTGTGGCATTCTCTTCCCTTCCCTCCTCCTCTTCTTTTTTTTTAAGTTGTCACATCTAAATTAACACAGCTGCTTCCAACTGCCCTCTCCTCACCTGACAGCAGGATAAAATAAAAGGATCTTGGAGATGACAGATCAGTTTGGTTTCATGCCACAACAACAGCCACTTGACGACTAAAGGGATGTTTTCAAGCATTCACTCTCCTTTGCCCCTCGCTTTTCTTCTTGCCCTAGTTCTCTAAGGCTTTATGCACTGCCCAAATTGGTTTTGTTTTTCAAAAATTGCTTTTCTGTGGACAAAACCTTCACCTTGGTGAATGAACAACCCTTCAGGCCTCCTGTCAGAATAATACACAGAAAAAAGCTGCTGCTTTGGATGAAGAATTGTACCGTAGACCTAGTTGAAACCCAAGTTATCCTCTTTGGGGTTTCAGTCCCTCCTCTTGAGTTGAGAAGTCTCCAGCACTGACAGTTTTACTCACATGAAATCTCCGTCAAACAAAGTTGGTGTATTCCCAAGAAGCTGACATGTGGAAAACAGCAATAGATGAAGGAACTTGGGGTGAGGCAGGTCAGGGAAATCAAGTGTGAAATACTGACAAAAGACCAGACTTTCCAAAACAGAGTGCCACAATCAAACTTTATCTCTGTTTCTTCTTCTCTTGTTTACTATTGGTATTTAATCCAATGGAAAAGCAGTGTCTTTTAAAGAAAGTGAAGGTGCTTGAAGAATGAATGATGTAGTGAATTCCCTGTACCGGTTTTCTGCTCTTGTTGGTACATTTTCCTGGACAATAAGTGATCATTTAAGAGAAAACTTTTAAAATAAGTTTGATTCCTTTGGGGCTTTCAGATGAGATTATCACAATTCCTTAAATTTTTATACCACAAATTTAGAATAGAATAGAATAACAGAGTTGGAAAGGACCTTGGAGGTCTTCTAGTCCAACCCCCTGCTTAGGCAGGAAACCCTACACCACTTCAGATAAATGATTATCCAACATCTTCTTAAAAACTTCCAGGGTTGGAGCATTCACAACTTCTGGAGGCAAGTTGTTCCACTGATGAATTGTTCTCACTGTCAGGAAATTTTCCTTACTTCTAAGTTGAATCTCTCCTTGATTAGTTTCTACTCATTGCTTCTCAGGTGCTTTGGAGAATAGTTTGACTCCCTCTTCTTTGTGGCAGCCTCTGAGATATTGGAACACTGCTATCATGTCTCCCCAGCACTTCTTTTCATTTGAAGTTTTATAATTTTTATTTTGGTGGTAAACAAGGGATTGTTTTCAATGAACATGTCAATTAAATTTGCATAGGAGGAGAAAGTTATTCTTCCACTTTGTAATAAGGAACCTTTTGTGAATATCTTGCCTTTCAGTATCAGTTCAGACTGATGAGTCTTCAACTTCCCAGGTTTTCAAGCACTCTGTTTAATTTAAAACAAAGACTTCAGGAGGGAAGTGCATGGATCACAAAATGGAAGAAGGCTGGAGTGAAATGATAGATTCCTGCATTGGCTTGCAGCTTTATCTGAAAGAAAATTAGAAAGTTACATCAGGATGGAGAACAGAATAGAGGGGGGGGATTAAGGTAATTGGAGAATAGTTCCCATATCGGTTCCCATTTTTCTGTTTAAATTAAAAAATAATACATGCTAAAAGCATCATTACATGATGTTAGGGTGAGAATATTGTTTAATTTGGTTAAGCGACCCCAAAAAACCCAAGAGAAGTGTTTCTCTACTGCTGAAAATTAATATTAAATATTTAAATTGAACTTTATTGAATTTTACTCTAAGAGGGATCACTGTTGATTTCAATTTTTCACAAACCTGTGTGCAAAATGTTTGACAAATATATGAGGCATCCTTTTTCATTTAACCAAGACTTTAATGACCCCATAATCCCTTTTGAAGTGGAGTCTGGACAATTGAATGGAGCTTGCAGAGTGTTGTAATGGCCGGATGCCCTTCCTGTTATCAATGCAGAGTTTTGTTCAGCAAACATATTTTCAGTGTACCAAGAGAGAGAAATATCTACCTCAACCCTAGGATCGAACTCACAGCCTCCTAATTGTGAGGTAAGACCTCTACCTCTAGGCTACCACACAACTCCTTTCATTTAACCAAGAATATAGCCTTAAATTGGAACTAAAGTGGATTGTTAGATGGGATCCCTTCCATTTTGATTTCTAGTTTACTGAGATAATGTTGTTAGAAAAAAAATCTAAACAAAACAAAACAATATAATATTACAGTAGATTTTTTAAAATATATACAAAATCTAGCAAGCACACATATTTATTTTTAATCATTTAAATGGTTTATATGGTTACTCAACTCACAACAATAAACCTGGCCAAAATTCCTAGATTAATGTCTGTTGGGAACAAAGGATCAGGACCATCCATTAGGTCACAGCATAGAAAATTTATTCAAGCCAATACAAAAGAATCTAGAGCAGTTGGATTTGGATCTCTAGTAGGAACGCAATGATTTGAAGCTGATGACATGTTTAACTCTGCCTCCCAATTCTGCATGTTCTTTCCCAATATGACAGAGAAGGCACAACTCCAACCAGATGACATTGATTCATGGAAGGGACCCAGAGCATTCCCTCTCTACTAGATCTGGTGGACTGAAGAGAGACAGTTAAGAAAGAGGCAGTCCTACAGATAGACTGCCCCTCAGTGACGTGCGGTGAGGTTTATGGTTGGTGAGGCACTGAGGTCATCACAATCTTTTTATTAAAATACCTTTGTAATACAGGGGTTTTTAATAAAAGGATCCGTGCCATTTTGTCCCGTCCTTGCGCATTTCAAAGTGGTGGCAGGCAAGAAAATATTGCCGAGGACCATATGCGGTGACCACCAGTGGCCAACAACAAAAAACTGGCCATATACCTTGTAGAACTTTTATGCCACCAATCAATTAAAGAAGGTAGTGAAGTAAGAATCAACAAAATGATACATTTTGTCAATATAGATCAGGTACTTCCCAAGAGAAACATCTGTTGACTTGGAAATATGAGATCAAGGGGGAAAAATGGTTTAAATCTTGGAGCATAGACATATATAAATAAGGAGCCAGGAGTCAAAGTGGCTCAGTGGTTAGGGTGCAGTACTGCAGGCCACTTCAGCTGACTGTTATCTGCAGTTCAGCGGTTCTAATCTCACTGGCTCAAGGTTGACTCAGCCTTCCATCCTTCCAAGGTGGGTGAAATGAGGACCCAGACTGTGGGGGCAATATGCTGACTCTGTAAACTGCTTAGAGAGAGCTGAAAGCCCTATGAAGCGGTATATAAGTCTAACTGCTATTGCTATTGCTATGTAGTATAGTGGGAAATGCATCTTTGCATCTTTGGCTTCATTTTTGTTGGCAATCAGTCACTTGGCAGTGAGGCAGGCAGCAAAGAAAATGAATAAACAGAGTTCCTGTCCAGCTGAGTCATATCTGAAATCTACTACTGAGTAAGCCAAATCCTTAGTAAGGACTAAAGTTTACCACTTGATTTTCGCTAGTATGAAACTTGACATATAAATTATAACACTGAATTTAGCATCCTCCATAGAAGTTAGTTTAATGCTAATTACTGTGCCTTGGTAACTGATATTTGCATTTACCCTGAGAAAAGCTTAATAGGCAATTGACCTTGAATCATGAATATTCATCAAATAATTGTAATTATTCTATGCAAAATGAAAAGTGAAACACAAATTACAAGTTAAAAGCAAGTTTTAAAATGGGTGGTCTTCTGGTAGGTGTAAATAAGAAGCCAAATGGTATGTCCAGATCATTGGAATGTGGAAACATCTGCATTTCGTATTTGCATTATCTCATCTTGCATCCATATAAACTGGTACTCAAATGGGAGAGAAGTAATGGGATAGTGTAAAAATAAACGTTTAATAAAATAAAAAATTAATAAATAAATAAACAGCAAAATTTAAGTTTTCTGTGCAAGTTCCCAAGAAATTGTATCAAAATGCATTACCATCATATAAATAGATTTTAAATAACTCTCAGTTACAGGAGTATTTCAGGCATAGTTACAGTGTAATCCAGAGGTGGGTTGCTCCCTGTTTGGCCTCGTTTGGCCGAACCGGTAGTGGAATTCAGGCCTGGGTCACAGAACCAGCAGCGACCCAGGCTTGCCACGCCCCCTGAACTGGTTCCCTCGCCATTGCTGGCCCGCCACCATTTTGGTTTTTAGTGACTGTGCATGCGCAGTTCATTATAAATGTTCTGCACATGCATGAAGAACAATTTACATTGAACAGCACACACACGTGCAGCCATTAAGTGCGGGTTGGAAACTGGTAGTAAAAACGGCAACAACCCATCCCTGATGTAATCAAAACTCTATGTAGAGCAGAATGAGGCTATTCAGTTTTCTCCAACCCCCAGATAAGTAGGATTGCAACTCCCCCAAAGGAGTTCACACTGTCATAAATTCACAGCACAAAGTGAATAGGAGTGACCAGAGTTGAGTTTATTCGGAAATGCTATTTTGTTGAAGCCTGGCCTTTGTATAATCTTTTTTTTTTTACTTGTTACACTGATATCATAACCAGCATGGTTCTCTACTTGGAGAAGAAGGTGTTAGAGCATGAAAGTTTTGATTCTGGAGTTTCTACTTTAATTAATGGCCTGGATTGGAGACTGGAAAATTGGACAAAATCTAATCCCTTTCATTTCAACAACCATGAATCCTCTTTCTTTGTAGCTCTTACTCCACATCATCAGAATATAAGATTTCACTGCCATCATTGGGGAGGGGGGAAAGGGGGGGTCCCATACTGTGGAAAGGGCTCTTGTACATTAATAACAATTAGTTGAATTAATGAATTAATTCTACATCTGGAAGAACCCTCAAAATTTAAACTTTATCTCTGAAGACAATGCTGAAAATAACCAACTTTGGTTCTACCCTCAAAAGCCTCACCTTTGCATCACTCAAATTTTATATAATTGGTATAATTTTTTTTAAAAAAAGATTTTACATAAAGTTTACTAACAACAGAAACATAACAAGTAAGAGTAAATAGAGAAATATGGAAGAATGAAAGTGAAACGTGCAAAAGAGAATGAAAAAAGAAAAAGATATCTAAAGCAACTTCTGATCATCTTTGCAACACTAACAAAGGTGAATAACAATTTCTCCCTCCCAAATACCTTGTGGTGGTTCCCTTCTTCTCATAAAGAATTATTTTGTAACTCAGATTTCTTAACACTCAGCCATTTTCAACCTGGAACCTGGGGTGGGCTTCAAAAATTTTAGTAAGCGGTTCTCTGCAGTTACTGGTGGGCGTGGCCTAATCGGCCTCCTGCACCATGGTGGCAGGAGCATTTTTGCTGTCCCTCAGCTCCAGAGGTTTTCCTCAAGCTTCCAGGAGGATGAAAATGGCCTCCTCAGGCTCCAGAGGCCCTCTAGAGGTCGGAAATGGGCCCATTTCTGGCCCTCCCAAACTTCTCGTAGGCCCGTATTTACCCTCCCCAAGCATGCCCTTCACTTTCCTGCATCCAAAATGGGCCACATGGGGACTCCTGGGAGGGGAGGGGTGGTTGGTGGAACCAGCCAGGAGTGGGATTTGGGGGTTCTCCGAACTGCACAGAATCTTAGCTAGAGGTTCTCTCGAACCCCTGCGAACCCCCAGCTGCCCACCCCTCCCTGAAACTGAATTATTTTTTTGCCTAACCATTCTGTCAAGTCTTATTTCAGGTCTCAGCCCAATTCCCTTTTCTCTTCTGCTCCTTCCCAGTTTGTGAGACACAACATGTGCTCTTCAAGCATTCCTGGAACACTTAAGACATTGATTTGGCGCATGAAGATTTTAATTTGACTTCTGCTTGGTAAGAATAGGGTTGCAGGCTATGTAATTTAGAAGAATCCCAACAGGTAAAACAAATAAATAAAAAATAAATAAAAACAAATACCTTGGTAAGAGCTTAACATTGTAGTGGAAAAAAAGATTTTTTTTCTAATATAGTTTTAATGAAGTGATATAGGGGATTTATGCCTGATTTATCACTGTTGAATTAATCTCTAAGAGGTCTTCTTGATAAGTTTTAGCAGAATGTAAGAATGCAACCTGATTGATGTGTTACCGTGGGGCCAAAATGAGATTGTAACATATGGAGAAGAAACAACATGTACTTAACCGTAAATATTAGGTGATTAATAAAAGGAGATATTTAGGGGGGAAATATAAAGTTGATGTTCTTTTAGTGATGACATATTTGCAATAGAAACCACCACCACCATCATCTTGCTTCTCATTTTAAGAAAATAGTCTTAAATCAGCAGCCTTGTTTCTTTCCTTGCAAATCACTTAGCTATGTAATATATGTTAGAACAAATCCTTTGTTAGTATAAAGAGTAAAGATGGTCCTGAAGCAGTACACAAAATCTCACTGATTTGTTCCTGAAGACAGGTGTAAAAATGAAGAATCAGAGAAGCGATCAAGCATAAAGCATCAAGATCTGTAACACAGTGGTGTGTTTAATCCATTTATTCACTTGCAACCCACAGCCTTCACTGGCTGTCCGTGCTGGAAAAAACACAGATAAATGCTGTTCACAGTGGGTGAAAACCCAAACTTTTGCTTTGTTTTGAGAAATCACCTGGTTGAGGTTATGTTTTAAACTTATGGTGAAATTAGGACCTTGATCACATACCAATATGTGTTATACCATGGCATGGATCATTAAAAAAAAAAAGCAGATGGACATCTGTCAAAGTGTTGTTGACAATTATTTTCTGAAAATAACTCTGGAGACTATTTGGAACCCATTCTAACAGTTGTAAATAAGGGTGATACTGGATACTATCTGTCATTGTTTTGAGTAATGAACTCTGGAAAGTCAGGACTCTAACAGTTTGTTCAGGTTCAAGAGATCCTTTATTGAGTTCATCATACTGACACTTAGAAAGGTGAAACTAGCTCTAAATTATACCCATGCTTAAAGGTAAAGGTTCCCCTTGTGCATATGTGCTTGTCATTCCCAACTCTAGGTGGTCATATGGCTGGCATGACTAAACGCCAAAGGCACACGGAGCACTGTTCCTTCCCACCAAAGGTGCTTCCTATTTTTCTACTTGCATTTTTACATGCTTTCAAATTGCTAGTTTGGCAGAACCTGGAACAAGTAATGGGAGCTCAGTCCATTACATGGCGCTAGGGATTCAAACTGCTGAACTGCTGACCTTTCTGATCAACAAACTCAGCATCTTAGCCACTGAACCACCACATCTCTTGCTTAGGGATAGTTAAAATAATGAAACCTCCCCACCTCCTTTTATCTCTCAGATCACACGGGCCAATCAGCCCAGATGTAGATTCCCGCTTAACTTCAACAGGTGTCTGTTGACATGACCTTGGTTCTCACGCCCACTAATAGATGTTATAGCTAGCCAGCTAAGGCACCACATTCCTGAGTCCCTCCATTCTCCCCCCTCCTACTTGAATGGCAACCCAGAAATGAAGCAGAAGTAAGTATGGCTTTAGCTGAAATCGTTTTGCAAGTTGACACTAGGACTATCTGGGTAGTCATGTTAAAGACTGAAAATTCCATTCATAAGAAGAAGCTTAGATCATTTGCAATTACTTAGCCCGCCATCTCATATCTGTGGATAAAATGAAATGCAGGTAGAGAAAAGTTCCAAGCCATAAGCAATTTGCAGGAAAGTAGATGATGGTGTTGATGGGGAAACTATTTAGCTAAAATCCTGGGCTTACTGCACCTCACTCATTTTCACCATGGTGAAAATTAGGTGTCGGGTGTTGTTTGCTCTTTTCTCTGCCACTTTCACTCTCGTTTCAGTTGAATCTGCATGATTCTCACTCTACTTCTGGCAACCTGTGAGCATGTGAAAGGAACAAATGCTTTGCCATATAAATGCACATATTTTGAGTAGGTGGGCTGAAATGTTTCGGAGCCTGTTTCCATCCATTAAGATTTGCCAGTTCTCGAGTTACAATTTGTACTTACGAGCTGTGCTGGAATTTGGCACAAATGGACCTTGACGCCTTTTGTTCACCAAATGCGATTCCCCCCCCCCACAGCTGTTAGAAATAAAGGGCTTCCCAGAGGTGAGCACAATTTACCTCCTACAACAAATAATGGAGGCTGTTTAACAGGACTTTAGAGCACCATGCCTCCTACTTAGGTCTGTGTTTACTTATACTATTTAACAAGTGAGTAAGTAAGTTCCTCCCACCAAACAACTGATGTAAAGTAAATGCAAGCAGAGTTAAAAGTAGATTTCTTGCCAGGCTCAACACTTAGCATAATATGAGGTTGAATCCTTAGATCTGTAACAGTGTGGGTCAATCATAAGTTGTTGCAATTATAAATGAACTAAATGTATAACAGGCAATTTTAAGCTGTAAGAAAGTCATTCTATACTATTAACACCATTGCAAGAAGTTTTGTTGAAAATTTAAAGAGAATTGTAGAGATTCCTATTTAAACAATCATTTGTCGGAATTTGGATGAAAGTGATTGAGTGTTATGAACAGAAGGTACAGATATGAGCAGACAGAAGGTTTGTTAAAAAAAATACAATTGGATACAGAGAGAGTTAGAGGACAAGAAACTAACTGAATATTCGCATTGTGCTAAGCCATAATGTGATTTTGTTTTGTTGTAAATCTAGATATTTTATGAAGTATAACTTGTGAATTATCCTGATATTTGCACTCAGTCAATTGTGGCTCATTCCACAAATTATAGTTAAAATAAATCTGATTCAGGATACTATGTTGGCCAATTGCTAATATGGAAAGAGAACTTACTGAAAGCATCATTTGTACTTTATTCCATAGATTGTGATATATCAACCCAGATAGTGCCTCTATAGGTTTGATTAAAAAAAAGATGTTTCCTTAAAAGAAAGTCCTGCTTCTTTGAACCAGACAAAAATAAAGCAGTTTTATTTCCACGTCGGTCTACCCTGGAGTCCAGACTATTATAGGTCACTTGTTCTCCCAGCTTCAGAGCAGCTACATGCCCAGAACCTTTATGTACCATTGAAAAATCAGAAGACTTGCCTATGGCTTAGTTGTGTAATGAGAAGAAGGGAAAACCTTGAGGAACAGAAGCAAGTGACTTGCAAGACTGATGTTGTTTCTCGAAGCTAGACTAGACCTGAACCAAAGACACACAAGCTAATAGTGTTGTTATAAAGTTTAAATGTGCTCCTCTTTTTTCATCTCTTTGTTTCCTGATGTCATATCTGAGATGCTTTGTCAAATTACATTTCTGTCCTAGACTCACATTTCTTTTATCTGACTTGATTACAATTTTCCTCCTGTTCTACAAAGTTATTCCTTTTCCAAGGTATATAACTTGTTATATTCTTACAATAAGGCTGAGAAAGAATCCTCCTCCTCTTGTTCCATAAGGAACTTCATATATTAGAAACAAAATAAAAGAGTCCTACCCAGTCATCTCAAACCTTCTCAGGTTCAATCTCAAACTGTCTACTGTGAACCTCACCCCATTCTTAAAGGGGGAGTGCATAAGTGCACCAGCATGCCTACCGTCCCTGTTTTACTGTCACTATTTATTTGTATCTACTTACTTTGTTCATTTTTATGTTTATACCTATGCCTGTTATCTTGTACATGTTTGACAAACAAATAAATAAATACATTTGTGTCCAGATCACCTGGAGTAGTGGCAAATGAAGATGGGTGATTGATACTTCCCCGCATCCTTTCTGGTAGTTCCTCCCAAAAATACTGGATAAAAGTTTTTAAAAAGCAGTAGAGCAGTAAATGCGCTTATGCATGCCTCTATTGATCTCTTAGGAATGGGGTGAGGTCAATAGTAGACAGTTTAAGGTTAAATTTATGGGGGTTTGAGGATGTAACAACAGAGTCAGGTAGAGCATTCCAGGCATTGACCACTCTGTTGCTGAAGTCATATTTTTTGCAATCAAGTTTGGAGCAGTTTAGCCAAACCATAGTTTGTATCTATTGTATGTTCATTTATTATTGCGGTTGAAGCTGAAGTAGTCATTGACAGGTAGGACATTGTAGCAGATAATTTTGTGTACTACACTTAGGTCAGACCTTAGTTGGCGTAGTTCTAGGTTGTCCAAGCCCAAAATTTCAAGCCTGGTGACATAAGGTATTCTGTTGTGAGCAAAGGCGTGGAGGACTCTTCTCGTGAAATAGTTAATAGTTCAATAATTAACATTTCACACAAAAGTTTTTCCATTTTGAAACCTGGGGATTTTTTAAACTGCAAAAAATGTTGGTATCAATCAACAAGAGAGCTGATGGCACTGTTTTTATTTAGCTGTCCTCCTGTCTCACAGGACATGACATGACTATAGGCAACCACTAAAATTCAGCATTGGTTTGGGAATACTAGATCTACTGCATGTTAACTCCGATCATTCCCATTTTCCCTTAAGAAGTAAATTAACTCTCTGCATTAACCACAATTAGCAATGTAACACGAATTCATTCCATCTGGTACTCTTAAGACATTTTCCTTTTCTTTCTTTTTTTAATGAAGAAGCTACAGAAGGTGACGCATGTAGCATATTGTTCTTTTCCTCCTCCAGATTACAAAATAACATAGCTGCCTCACCAGCTCTGAAGGGCCAATGAAAGTTGCATTGGTTTTCTTACTGAATACAAAATGTCTTTCTATATCATCTCTTGGCTAAGAGCCTAGGTGGCGCAGTGGTTAAATGCAGCACTGCAGGCTACTGCTAGATCAGCTAGATCAGCAGTTCAGCGGTTCAAATCTCACCGGCTCAGGGTTGACTCAGCCTTCCATCCTTCCGAGGTGGGTAAAATGAGGACCCAGATTGTTGGGGGCAATATGCTGACTCTCTGTAAACCGCTTAGAGAGGGCTGAAAGCCCTATGAAGCGGTATATAAGTCTACTGCTATTGCTATTGCTATTGGCGGGGGGGGGCGCTATCATATTTTTCGGAGTATAAGACGCATTGGAGTATAAGACACACCTTAGTTTTGGGGAAGGAAAATAGGGAAAAAATTCTGCCTCCCAGGTATTCATCTGGCTAGAGACCTTACTCTGGTCAGCTTCAGGACATAGGCTTGCTGGTTTTATCCCCTGGTTGAGGATAAAAAACAGCTTCTAAAGCTCAGCTGATCATCAGTGAGAGAAGCAATGAAAAAAGCAGGCAAAGCACGGAAGATCGCTTCACTTGTTAGTGCCTCATTAGGGCTGAATTTTTTTTTTTTTTGAAAAAGCTACATTTGAAGTTTAAGATGTACCCAACTTTTAGAGGGGGGGAGTGCATCTTATAGTCCAAAAATATGGTAATCTGTTTTATATAGCACTTTATATATGCTATATAAAACAGATTTAAATTTGATGACAAATACACTTCCATGCATCCTTCCATTTTTCCCTTTTCGTGCAGAATTCAGAACATTGCTGTAAGTGATAAGAACCTTTCAAGCATTAGAAAATTAAATGGGAAGGAATTTGTATTTCTTCATGATTGGTGTTCTCTGTCTCTAATAGAGAAATGCCCATTTTCCAAAAGAGATGCTTTCCAAATTCCTAGAGAAAAGTGTTTTTATGTGTATATGTAGATAACATACATATAAGTCAGTCCCCAAAGATTGTGACTCATATTAGTGTATATCTCTTACAGAAAAAGTAAAATTATTTCAGTTGAGAAAAAGTTGTTCTCAAAAATTCTTCTCCTTGGTTTCTTAACAAACTAGAAACATGTTTTAAATTTAAAAATGGAGGAGAAACTCTGAAATATGAATAGAATGATCCATTAGATTACTTCCCAATTCATTTGTGCATGAAAGAGAAATGGGCATATTTAATCCTGCCTCCTACTTCACTTGTGCTTTGGGATACTTTGATAAAGTCTACTACTGTATCAGAAAGAATGCTTTCCTTTCAGCTAATTCATTTTTTAAAAAAGGGGATGGAAATGAAATGAGAAAAAAATACAGAGGAATTTTAGTGCATGTGGGTGATAGTCTTTGAATTACATTGTGACTGAGGGTATGTGCCCATTCTTTTATTGTACAATGATTTCGCCTAAACCCTTTGTAGTTTAGGTAAAGGTAAAGGTTCCCCTTGCACATGCATATTAGTTGTTCCCAATTCTAGGGGCGGTGCTCGTCTCCGTTTCAAAGCCGAAGAGCCAGTGCTGTCAGAAAATGTCTCCGTGGTCATGTGGCTGGCATGACTAAATGCTGAAGGTGCGTGGAATGCTATTACCTTCCCACCAAAGATGGTCCCTATTTTTTCTACTTGCATTTTTACATGCTTTTGAGCTGCTAGGTTGGCAGAAGCTGGGACAAGTAACGGGAGCTCACTCCATTACGCAGCGCTAGGGATTCGAGCTGCCGAACTTCCAACTCTCTGATCGACAAGCTCAGCGTCTTAGCCATTGAGCCACCACATCCCTTTCTAATTTACTGGTTTTCAATTAACATCTTTCATTCAAATGATGACATAAAAGGGCTAGTTTGGTCTAGTGGTGAAGGCACCAGGCTAGAAATCAGGAGACTGGAAGTCCCAGTCCTGCTTTAGACATGAAAGCTGGCTTAGTAATCTTGGTCTAGTCACTCTCTCTCAGCCCATGACGTCAGGATTGGCAACAAGCGAGTTGGTTAGTACTTGTCACAACCAAATGGATCAACACTCAGTTGATTAAAAAAAGAGGGGGGGACTGCACTAGTGGGAAAATGCTAGGAAGGTGGGAGGACTCCTAATGATGATCCAAAAAAGTTCTCTACTGTGTTTTTCCAGATCAAAGGACTAGGGGAAGGGGACATGACTGTCTTAACTTTAACGAAATAACAAAATACATTCTAAAGCAATGTGGAAATTCACATTTTAATTGGGGGCGGTGGGAGTGGAAAGAGCCAGGAAAGTGAAAGATATCAGCACACTATTGATCCATTTTCTGTAAGATTAAGGCTATGGTGAGAATATGTCTTTGTTTTTATGATACGTTCCTCCCCACTTTTAAAAAAATTCTGAACTTTATTTATTACGTTAATATCTTTTCCTCAAGAAGCTTAGGGTGTATACATAGTGAACTCTACTATATCATGGTCCTTTGAGATAGATTAGGCTGCAATATAATTGAAATTTCTTATAGCAATCTAGTTTCATTGCCTCAATTAATAGTTATGGACAATCCCATGAAGCAAAAGTAGACGGCTAGATTTTTATTGAACTATAGAAATGTATTACATGAACATGAACTAATTGTAAGGTGTAAGTTGCATTAAAGGTCATTTGTTGTATCCTCATTTTTGCAATTGGAAATTATGTTCCTTTTTAAATTGCAATTAAACTGTCCGTGTTTTATGCATGAAATTCTCTTGCCCGTTTAGACTGAGGTCTCCTTGCCTTTCACACTTGATATTCCAGCAAGGAATTGATGCTAGCACATAGAAAATAAAAATGCATTGTGTCAACAGGCCAAATCCCTCTGTGTTGTGTTGAAAGAATCTAAATGCTTTAGCAATGGCCAGTGATAGTCACCTTGTGTCCAATCAATGTCACACTCTGCTGCCAATTTTGCCAGTTGGAGCATGAGTGTGATCATGTCAAATTCTCCATTTCAAGTTATATATGATTTCAGGTTTTCTAATATCACCGGTTTGGTGTTGACTTTTGCTCAGTTCTACTGCTGGCTAGAACTCAAAGCTCAGTCACCACCTGCAGAGATCTTTAGAGTGACTACACACATTTATTCCCATTTACAGCCAACTTCTGGAAGAATGATCTTCAGAAGCAGTATTAAGAGGGCAGCATTCAGGGCAACACTTCAGCTGTATGACTGGTTGATTGAAAGGGTGTCTCCAACAGTTCTGGCTGAATATAACATTTTAAGGCAAACTCTTTCTTAGTCTGGTTTATTCTGAGCCCAGTTAATATAGTTATTGCTTGTGTTCCAAACAGGATCAGATACTAAATCATTTCATATCTTCTCAGTCAAAGCAGTTATTATTTTACCCTCAGTTTCAATAGATGGCAACATATCTAGTGCTACAGCTCACTGAAAAGAGTAAGTTACAATCCCAGTGATATTTCTGGCTGAAAAACCTTTACAAAATGTAATGGAATATGTTGTTTTAATTCCATGCTTCCTTGATAGCTGCTTATATTGAACTAAGTAAAAATTATTAGCAGATCAATCAATTAACCAACCAATTTACAGACCCCTCACATCAGGGACATAAAATGTTTCAACTCTTACCCTCAAAATAACGCTATAGATCTCTGCACAAAAACTAGACACAAGAACAGTTTTTCTCCAAATGCCATCACTCTGCTAAACAAATAATTCCCTCACCACTGTCAAACTATTCACTAAGGCTGCATTACTATTACTATTAGTCTTCTCATCGTTCCTATTTATGTAAATTTGTAGCGTAACGGAGTGAGCTCCATTACTTGTCCCAGCTTCTGCCAACCTAGCAGTTTGTAAGCACATAAAAATGGAAGTAGAAAAATAGGAATCGCCTTTGGTGGGAAGTAATGGGAGCTCACTCCGTTATGCAGCACTAGGGATTCAAACCACCTTCCTGCTTGACAAGCTCAGTGTCTTTGCCACTGAGCCACCGCGTCCCTTCTAGCTCATAATATATAAGCTATATATATTCTCTTCTATTAGGCAGATAACCTTTCTCTGGTTTTTCTAGAAAAAAATATATGGTTCCTCCTATTTGCTTATTTGTTTGGTTTACAAATGCTGAAATTCTTATTCTTAGCCAGTACAGACAAAGCAATCATTTGCAACAGAATACAGAAATCACTAACCAAGAAATGTTTAATTAAAGGGTCAGCTAAAAGAGATAATTTGTCTCTTATCAAAGCCTTTTACGTTACTTATTGGTCTCAGAGAAACACATGCATTTCTAAGCTTTCTCAGCTTGAGCTTTGAGAAAATGTATTGTAGAATGCTCATTTTGGTGTGTTTTTTTTCTATATGAAGTAGCTCTTTTCATTGTATGCCTGCCCTACTCTCATTCCATGTTTGTACCATTAAAATCAATCTCTTTCAAAGTTAGGAGAAAATTCCCTTTTAAAAAAGAAATGGGGAAAAAGAAAAGAGAAAAGGTATTACTTATATTTACCTTATATATAATACGAAGGATGACATGCATATACCTTACCTATGTTTAAGGTAACTGATGAAAGTTTAATTAACTTAAAATTAAATCAAATATAGTTTTTGCCTAGCATCACTTGAGGCTTAAGGAATGTAGCCCCTAGAATAATTGCATTTGAGGGCTAAATGCACCATAAATGCATTTCTTTCTTTCTATCTATCTATCTATCTATCTATCTATCTATCTATCTATCTATCTATCTATCTATATCTATCTATCTATCTATCTATCTATCTATCTATCTATCTATCTATCTATCTATCTATCTATCTATCTATCTATATTCTTTCCAATTGTTTGAAGCCATTTTTTCAATCTTTGGCATGTTGGAAAAGTAACAATGAATCCACTGATGTTTTTTTAATCCCTCCTTTACACACACATGAAGTATTGTCCTTTAAAATTTTTGATATTAAAGAATAGAAAAATGTATGCAAACTGTTTTTTTAAAAAATAAAAAAATAAAATAAACTTACTAACAAAACAAAACCTGCTGTGTTCAACTGGGCTTTGTGACCTATCTACCTGAACAATCAAAGTGAGGCTATAAACTTTATGAAAATCTAAAGGTTTCACCTTTCTTTGCTAAAGAATCTCTTCTTTTGGTGCTGAAAGAACTTTCTATCTTACCACTGCTTTTTTTAAAACCTCAAAGTTATTACAAGGGTGCCTCTAAATGGCAGTGTCATCACAGAGTAATCATCGGTGTAATCCTTTTAAAACTTTCTCAGTCATTTCATTTCATAGATGCTCAGCATCTCTTCAAAGACTTGAGATAGTTTTAGAATCCACTTTCATTTTCTAATCCAGCCAGGGCTTGAGAAAAAAAAAGAATTCAATGTGTTATTGGGATTTTCTCATGCTCGTCTTAGAAAGTTAACAGCAAGCATCCCTGGTTTTTTTTTTCCCTTTCACCATTCTGAATCTTAACTTTGGTTACCATCAGCAAGCAAAATGGACCGAAAAAAGATTAAACTATAGAATTTAATTTCCATAATAGATGTCTCCAGTTGCAGTGATGGCAGCTGATTTAGGACACTTTAAAAAGGATTAGAAAATTTGTTGGACCACAGGCTGTGTTAATGTCATTCACAAAACAAGTTCTTGAATTAACTTGATTTCTGATTCTGGAGGCTGTTCTTTCCAGAATTGACTGTTGTTGTTGTTGTTGTTGTTGTTGTTGTTGTTGTTCTTCTTCTTCTTCTTCTTCTTCTTCTTCTTCTTCTTCTTCTTCTTCTTCTTCTTCTTCTTCTTCTTCTTCTTCTTCATCATCATCATCATCATCATCATCATCATCATCATCAGTTAATCTTTGGTGAGATTAGTAGCTGGTTGATAGCTCAACAGCTCGAGTCCTAACCAAGAACCTAGGAACTGTTAAGGTAACGTCGGAGGATATAAGCTGTTCCAAGGAGGATGGTGTAGTATTATTATTATTATACAATTGTATCACAGCGGCCAGTTGTTTCGCCGGATTTGGCATTGGTTACTAGTCGGGCCCCACCCAGGGGCCTAGGACGTCGTAACGTATTTTCGTAATATGCGTGCAGATCCAAGCAGTGCAGCTTTTTGCATTTGACTGATGGTGATTTTGTCAATTTTTAACCGTTTTAAATGTAATTCCAGTGCTTTTGGAATAGCACCCAATGTGCCAATTACCACTGGAATTATCACTGCTGGTTTGTGCCATAGTCGTTGAATTTCAATTTTTAAGTCCTGGTATCTTGCGATTTTTTCATGTTCCTTCTCGGCGACCCTGCTATCACCTGGTATAGCGATGTCTATGATTGTGACCTTATTTTTCTCAACCAGGGTGATGTCTGGTGTATTATGGGCCAGTATTTTGTCCGTTTGTATACGGAAATCCCACAAGATCTTGACCATCTGATTTTCGGTGACCTTTTCAGGCTGATGTTCCCATCAGTTTGTTGCTGTTTTAATATTATAATTTTTGCACAAATTCCAATGGATCATTTGTGCTACTGAATTGTGCCGCAATTTATAATCAGTCTGCGCAATTTTTTTACAGCAGCTGAGTATGTGATCAACAGTTTCATCAGCTTCTTTGCAAAGTCTGCATTTGGCATCATCAGAGGATTTTTCGATTTTGGCCTTAATAGCATTTGTGCGGATAGCTTGTTCTTGCGCAGCCAGGATTAGTGACTCTGTTTCTTTCTTTAATGTACCTGTTATTAACCATAACCAAGTTTGTTCACTGTCCACTTTATCTTTTATTTTTTCCAGAAATTGGCCATGCAGTGCTTTGTTCTGCCAACTTTCCATTCTTGATTTTATCACATGTTTTCTGTATTCTTGTTTCGTCTGTTGGGCCTTCAGTAGATTTTTGTTCTTTACTTCGATTAATAGATGTTCTTGACTTTCTTTTAAATAATCAGCCAGTGCATGTTTTTCTTCTTCAACTGTTTGCTTCACTTGTAATAATCCTCTGCCACCTGATTTTCGGGGCAGGTACAGTCTATCAGTATCACCACATAGATGTAAACTGTAGTGCATTGTCATTAGTTTCCTGGTTTTTCGGTCCAAAATGTCCAAATCAGCTTGTGTCCAGTTAACTATACCAGCTGTGTATCTTATAACTGGTATTGCCCAGGTATTTATGGCCTTGATTGTATTTCCACCATTCAATTTAGATTTCAAAATTTTCCTCTGTTGGTGTACTCTCACCTGACAATAGTTTTTACTTCTCCATGCTTGATGTTATCCAACTGCAGAATGCCTAAGTATTTGTAGGCTTCATTTTCTTTGCATTTAATTAGTTGGCCATTGGGCATTCAATTCCCTCACATGCAGTGATTTTGCCCCTTTTTATGGATACAGTGGCACATTTTTCCATGCCAAACTGCATTGAAATATCGGTGCTGAATACTCGGACTGTGTTTGTCAATGATTGGATTTCTATTTCTGACTTTCCATAGAGTTTCAAATCATCCATATATAGTAAATGCGAAATTTTTTCAGCTTCTTTGGCTGTTTGGTAGCCTATTTTCATTTTTTTTAAGATTACTGATAGTGGGATCATTGTGATGATGAAGAGAAGAGGTGAAAGTGAATCACCCTGGAAAATTCCTCGCTTGATATTAACCATTCCGTAGATCTCATTCCCTACTGCCAACTCAGTTCTCCATTGTTTCATTGCCTTTTCACTAAAGGATGTAATATTTTTGCTAATGCCAGTTGTTTCTAAGCATTTTATGATCCAACTATGTGGCAGTGAGTCAAATGCCTTTTTTGTAATCAATCCAGACCATATTCAAGTTTGTTTTTCTGTTCTTACAATTTTCTAATATCATTTTATCAATTAGAAGCTGATCTTTTGTGCCCCTGCTCCTTCTTTTGTTGCCTTTTTGCTCTACTGGCAAGATGTTGTTTGTTTCCAAATAATCCATCATGTTATCTGCAATAATGCCTGTGAGTAATTTATTATTATTATTATTATTATTATTTTGTTTTGTTATTGTTGTTTTGTTGTTGATTCCTGCTTCAGATTAAGATCTACATTTATACATTAGTCATTTAAGATTTCATAAAACCGTTATAAATAACTGCATTCATGATATTATATATTCATGATAATGAACAATGGTGGCACTGTGGTTAGAATGCAGTATTGCAGGCAAACTCTGCCCATAGTCAGGAGTTTGATCCTGACTGGCTCAAGATTCACTCAGCCTTTGATCCTTCCAAAGTCATTAAAATGAGGGCCCAGATTGTTGGGGACCCTATGCTGACACTGTAAACAACTCAGAGAGTGCTGTAAAGCACTATGGAGTGGTATATAAGTCAAAGTGCTATTGCTATTGCATAGGAATGTAAGAAAAGCTCGGCTGGATTAGTCCAACTGCCTCCAGCTTCCCTTGAGGCTAAAGCCAGATGCCTCAGGGAAACTACAAGCAAGATATAATGGAATGCTCCTGTTCATGTTCCTAACAGTTTTCCCGTGTCTGCTTAAAACAAAGAATAAAGACAACATGTAACTGCATCTTAATTTGCAAAGAGATTTGAAAGAGGAATACACTTAGTCACAATAATTATAGTGATATTCATATTCTGCCTTTCCCTGGAGAGTTCCAAACTGCTGTTCATGGATACTCTCCTTGTATCCTTCGAATAATAGCCCTATGCAGTAGATTAGACTCTGAGGTAAAGTTGTACAATGAACTTCATAGAAGTGGAGACCATGTACCAGTTCCTTATACCATTTTTAATCACAATATATTTACTGGCTTCTTTAAGCAGATAACAAACAACGAAGAACAGAACTCAGAGCTTTATGAAAAACAAACACAATTACTTAGGAATAAATTCTTGGTCTACCCCTCCAAACTCTCCCTGACACTTTGGGTAGTTAGTAGAAGGGATACCAACAATGGCCACACCTGAAAACAGTGGTTTGATATTTTTTACTACTGGTTCTGTGGGTGTGGCTTTGTGGGTGTGGTAGGGGAAGGTTACTGCAAAATCCCCATTCCCTCACCACTCCACTAACCTGCTTTCCAGCTCCATTCTCCTGTCCAGGGCAACAAAAGAAGATCAGCTAGGAGGCTAGGAGGCAGCAGGGGCAGGGCCAGCCTATTTGCCAGTTCTCCAAACTACTCCAAATTTCCGCTACTGGTTTTCCAGAACCTGTCAGAACTGGCTGAATACCACCTCTGCTGAAAACAAATAGAAAGATGGACAGAAAACACTGTCTCTCCTTGCTGAGCCTTAGGTGGATAAACCAGCACTAACACCATGGTGAGGAAAGCTGAATATATTTAATAGTGTCACTGGGGAGATACAGGTCATGAAGAACAGACCTGGAAATTGAACAGGATGGCTTTCCAAGTACTGCACGGTGATTGGCAGCGTATTACTCAAGAAAGCTCTAGTATTTATGAGTGAGCATGGCTGTAACTTAGTTCTTAGCCTCTTTGGCCTTTTAAGCTCCTTTATCTTTGTGGTCAGAAAGCCACCAAGATTGCTTTAAGTATTTGATAAGGGAATTCTCATCCAACTAGGAACTACTGAGAATCACACATCCATTTGGAATGTAGCAGGACTGAAACATTCTTGCCTTGATTTTTTAAAAATCTATTTTTGAAGGCCATCTTATATAAATAAGACTTCTTTTGACCCGGTAAGTTTTGCCTGTCTAAATTTGTTTTGAGTATGAAGGCTGGGTTCTTTTAAAATAAATCTAATTCTCAGGTGCATAAAATCCACCTCCCTAAGACCATCATCTTAGCCTTTATTGTTGCTGCTAGTAGTGGTGGGATTCTAAATTTTTTACTATCAGTTCTGTGGGCATGGCTTGGTGGGTGTAACATGGCTTGGTAGGTGTGGCAGGGGAATGCTGAGCTTGGTATTTCCTCCAGGGGACTGGGCATGGCTTGGTGGGAGTGGTAGGGCAAAGTTTTGTCCTCCACAGGCTCCAGGAAAGCCTCCAGAGCCTGGGGAGGATGAAAAGCGGGCCCAATGTGGCCCGTTTGGCCCATTTTTTCACCCTCCTCAGGCTCTGGAGGCTTTCTTGAAGCCAGGGGAGGGCGAAAATGTCATGGTGTCGCTTGATGGGCATGGTTTGATGGGCGTGGCTTGGTGGGAGCAGCAGCGGAAACTTACTGCAAAAACCCCATTTCCTCCCAATCAGCTGGGACTCAGGAGGCAGAAAATAGATGGGGACAGGACCAGTCAGAGGTGGTCATTTACCGGTTCTCCAAACTACTTAAAATTTCTGCTACCGGTTCTCCAGAACTGATCAGAACTTGCTGAATACCACCTCTGGTTGCTGGCCAAGAAACATGTTCCTTGTTCATCCCACTGGTTGAGAAAATGTTCTGCAAATGTGTTGTGTCTGAGAAAAATAATGGAAAATCTCCTTGAACATTTCATTAGAAGGCGGTGGGCGGTGAGATATCATAAACCCTCTTGTTGAAATGTAGTGGTTTGTGTTAGTTCTGATATTTATCAAGGCATGACATTTGAAGAAAATTAGAAAAGGCTCCTCGTGAGTTGAAATTAGCAGGAAAAAAAACCCCTCCTTGTTCAGATGTGATAACGGCACAGTTTTGAGTGGCTTCAAAGGAAACTAGAGGAATTGATAAAATATAGAGCTGTAGTTTCTCTCTCTCTCTCTCTCTCTCTCTCTCTCTCTCTCTCTCTCTCTCTCACTCACTCACTCACTCTCACTCTCTCCATCTCTCTCCCTCTCTCCCTCCCCCTCTCTCTCCCTCCCTCCCTCCCCCCTCTCCCTCCCTCCCTCCCCCCCTCTCTCTCACACACACAAAGACAGAGAGAGAGAGAAAGAGAGTGTGTTTTAGCAATGTCAGAATAACAGTCTGGGGAAAAAAACCAGCAGTTAAATCTATAGCCTGGAACATGAAATCTTTGTGGTTGGAATATTAGCTGTATTGCACTGATTGTTTTAGGCATATCACATTGATTACTTTGTGGGAGGGGGTTAAGACCCAGATTATCCCACCTAAAGAGTTAGTTCACCAAGTGGGAAACAGAATGACAGAAGAGTTGGGTTTCTGGTTTCAGCCTGTAGAACTTCTACTCTAAGTCCTTGAGCATCCAATCACAGAAGATGACCTTTGGAAAAGTTATACAACTGGAAGACAAGATATGTAATTAACAATAGGAAAATGTCACAAATTAAGAGGACTTAACTGATCAACTTTGGATTGCTCTGCTGCTAATCATGTGTTGGGGAAGGAAACTCTAACATGTCACATCGATCTGCTGGTAAAGCCCTCAGAATCTGAGATTACCCTATTTTTATAATTAATCACTCTTATGTTATCTTCCTGGTCTTTGCGCATTTCTGTGACCTTCAATTGCTTTGCTTCTCGTGTTTGAAATGTTCAAAACTCTTTATTCTGTTTTACCTTTTGATCCTAAATTATGTATTGCACTTCAGGTTCGGGACTCTAGTTCATAGACATTCATCTTCTCACTCACAAATGCATGTGTGTAGTTATTGACAAATTTGATTGATCTAAGGAAGTGTAAAGCTGATGTAGTTGTCCTCTCTTTGGCTTAGCATAAATTATTTAGTAGGGCTGGAGTTGAACAATTACAGCATTTTGGGCCTGAAGGTATGTATAGGATAGTCACAATTTTTCTGGGATGGGTCTGATAGATCCTGAATGGACATGATTCACGATCCATCAGCATAATGTGATATCACAGTGATGGCTAACCTTTTTGTTGTTGGGTGCCAAGAATGTGAGGGTGTGTGCGTGTAACACCCATCATGCAAAGTGTGCCTCCATATGCGCATGCATGCACAACCCCTCCCATGCTCCTCCCCTTACGTGCTGCCCTACTTGCCTCCAAGCTGAGTTTGGTATTCCCACCAGGGGGCTGGGGGAGGCCATTTTGTCCTTCCACAGGCTCCAGGAAACCCTCCAGAGCCTGGGGAGGATGAAAAGTGGGTCCAATGTGGCCCGTTGGGCCCATTTTTCACCCTCCCCAGGTTCTGGAGACTTTCCTGATGTCTGGGGAGGGTGAAAACGGCCTCACTTGGCCCTCTGGAAGGCCGAAAAACAGCTGACCAGCATACACTTGTGCGCTAGATCTGACGGCTTGCATGTCGACAGATACAGATCCATGTACTACCTGTGGCACTCGTGCCATAGGTTCGCCATCATTGTGTTATCACATTTCAAAGCATGCAATCCTTGTGAGGTTCTTGTGAAAAATTTAAAGTAGTTAGTTTTTTTTTAAATTTTCATTAGCAAAAATTAGGAGACAGATTGAAATCCTTTATTTACTGCTTCTACAGCTACTTGGAATATGAAGTTCATAAATGCTAATGAGTAGGTATTACCAGCACAGTAACTCAGCAGGCAGAAGCATGATAAATTAAGGTGTTGCATATTGTATACTGTAGCAATTAGAGTAGTTTAGAGATAAAACTGCTGAAATATACTTTCCTCCTACACATCCTCCCAGTGGAATGGAAATCTGAAAGAAAACCAAGCAGATTCTTTCAACTTATAATGCGTAAGTGTCTCTGAATGGGCAGATGGACAAAAATAGAACTACCTTTGTTTAATGATGATTAATATCAAAATCAAAAAGGCCCTTGATTCCCAGACGGAAAAATGTGATTAAACAGTAGGGCTAAGCAAGGATTCCCTATCTATTTTAAGTTCTATAATAACCCATTTTGCTCTTAGTTACTCCAAGGACAGTCTGTTTCTACGTTGGTAGCTGTACGATCACATTATTTATTGGAGAAAATGTTAGATTAATATATGAAGGACTCAATATATTAATTCCACCAAAAAGGGACCTGATGGCTAAGTGGCTAATACGCTGAACTTGTCGATCAGAAGGTTGGCAGTTTGGCAGTTCGAATCCCTAGTGTTGTGTAATGGAGTGAGTTGCCATTACTTGTCCAAGCTTCTGTCAACCTAGCAGTTTGAAAGCATGTAAAAGTATAAGTAGAAAAATAGGAACCACCTTTGCTGGGAAGATAACAGCGTTCATTGTGCCTTTGGCATTTAGTCATGCCGCCACATGACCATGTAGACAACCTTGGACAGTGCTGGCTCTTCAGCTTTGAAATGGAGATGAGCACTGCCCCCTAGAGTTGGAAACAACTAGCACATATGTGAGAGGGGAACCTTTACCTTTACACACACACACAAGAAAGTATTTCACTTCTTAGAATGAAAGCTGTATCAAGTTAACCAGGATACCCCCCATTCCTCGTCAGTGAAGGAAATAAGCTATTTGTTTGTCTCTACTTTGGCAATTGTGCAAGAGCAATTTATCACGTTCTGTCACATGCAGCAAGCTGGGCTGTTGGGCTTGTGTGACTCCATCCATCATCGCTTTTTGTCCCACTGACCTTAGTTTAATGTGGATACCTTGGGGCACAGCCATTCTAACAATACACCAAAGAGCTATGTCTTCATAGCTACTCCTTTATTTCATGAGTTCTGAAAGCATGAAGAAAAATGTCATGGAAAAGAAACAAAATAGACATAGAAAAGAACAAGAGGGAGCTTTTCTCATCTTCTAGACATGGTGGGAATATTTGTAACGACGAGAGCATGCTGTGTATTTGCTCATTTTAAAAAAGCTTCTTACTTGGCTCAGCCAATAATAAAGTGCCTTTTTATAAGGCAAATGATTTCCCATTCTGTATTCTCCCTACCTCTTTGGAGTGTTCTTTACCTCTTCATCATACACATACTGAAAGAAGCAATGGGCTGTGACCATTTTTTCTTTCTTTAAATTTTTCAAATGATTATGGATCCTTCTCCTTTCCATAGACATCATATTACATAAAAATGAATTCAACACTCTACACCAAATAGGAAGGAAAAAATATTAAAGTAAGATGGGAATGATGTGGCATAAATTGGCATCTATAGGCTATTTCTACATTCGTGGATTGACAGCGCTTGAAAAAATAATGTTATTGCTGGACCTGATTAAATGGTTGTTTTTGAAATGACAATAAAACCACTCTGAGTTATGACAAAGTTTAAAGACATAATTATAATACAGACATAGACAGGCAAGTATAAATATAGAATATAGTTGGAAGGGATCAGAGGTGGTATCCAGCAGGTTCTGACCAGTCCTCGAGAACCGGTACCTGAAATTTTGACTAGTTCAGAGAACCAGTAAATACCACCTCTGACTGACCCCGACCCCATCTACTCTCTGCCTCCTGAGTCCCAGCTGATTGGGAGGAAATGAGGATTTTGAAGTAACCTTCTCCTGGAGTGGAGATGGAGATTTTACAGTAGCTTTCCCCTGCCATGCCCACCAAGCCATGCCTACAGAACCAGTAATATTTTTTTTTTGATTCCCATCACTGGAAGGAGCCTCAAAGGTCTTCTGATTGAACAGCCTGCTCAAGCAGGAGACCCTATACTATTTCAGACAAATGATTTTCCTGTCTCTTTTTGAAAACCTCCCATCTTGGTGCACCCACAACTTATGAAGGCAAGCTATTCCATTGCTTAATTGCTCTCTGTTAGAAAATTTCTCCTTTGCTTCTCTCCTGAATATGCTAGGACAGGGATGTCAAACTCAAGGCCCGGGGGCTGGATCCAGCCCATGGGATACTTAGATATGGCCCATGAGGTTGTCCTGGAAACAGGAAAGGACTGGCCTGCAGGGCCTCTGTGAGGGTAAATGGAGCTCGGGAGGGCCATGGGTCACCCTCCTGAGTTCCGTTTTCACTGGCAGAGGGTTGCAGGAAGTTGTCACACCTGAAAACAGAGCTCCACCCCAGGCGCCCCCAACATGAGTGATGTCAAGCTGGCCACGCCACCTAGGCCACGCCACCCAGGCTCCTTGAGGTCAAACACAACCCTGATGCGGCCCTCAATGAAATTGAGTTTGACACTCCTGTGCTAGGAAGTCAGTGAGGAGGCAGGAAAAAAAGAATCCAGTAATGTAGCCACAGTCACAGAATATCAACCAAATTACTTTACAGCAACTTTCCCTCCTATACATTTATTTTAAATGCATCTCATTTTGACCTGGTTTTCTTATTTTCCAGTCAGCTTCTCTCAAATATAGGTGGATTTTTTATGGAATCTTCCCAAATACCTGCTTATTATTTACAAATTTTTATAGCAAAACCTAATAATAATATCTGTCTGATGTTATTATCCAAACAACGAAGCTTGCTTAAGCCAATCATGGAATTTTGTTCAAAAAGAAGTTTACTATGAGAATAAACTAGTGAGTAGATGAGGCCCCATTACGTATAGTGGTTAAGACATCAAGCTACAAACTGGGAGACTGTGAGTTCTAGCCTTGCACAAAACCAATTTGGTGATTTTGGGCCAGTCACTTTCTCTCAGCCCAAAAAAGGTAGCATTGGCAAACCACATTTGAACAACCTTGCCAAGAAAACTGCAGGGGGATTACTGTATCTAGGCAGTTTCCAAGAATAAGGCATGACTGAAAGAAAATTGAGTGAGTTTACAATTTCTAATTCATGATAATTCTCTGAATCAGTCTTTCCAAAGTACCAAACTTAAGAGAACCCAGCATTTGCTACAGAGATAAAATGCCTTAGTGACATAGCAATCTCTATGTTCCATCCTAATCCTCTCTGTCCCACATAATGTCCAGTAGATGGGCAGATGAATATTTTGAGAGAGATAAGTTGCTATTCAATAGCCAATGGGATATCTATAGCATATCTTTTCCTAAGGAAGAAATCCAGCCATCATGTTATTGAAGGAATTAACCAATTAAAATCAAAGACTGAGCCAAGATAACCACATCTGCCCAAAAACTACGGCTGTCAAAGATGGAAATATCAGATGATTGACAGGACAAAAACAGATTAATGTTGCCTCAATCACAGTCTTCATGGTGGGAGTTTCAGGGGACAAATTGGTGCTGTCTCTTCATTCTAGTGACACTGTAAATAGGGAAGATTTACATTCCAAAGTAATATCATATTCGGCTTGATTTATTTTGTGGTGAAAGAGAAGTGATTTCCTCAGAATTACAGCCCCTGAGTCACTTCCTGTAGTTGTAAAAATAAAAAGGTATAAGTTAAAATGAAGCCATGAGCCATTATTTCAAAACAAATGACAATATAAATGCCTCCCCCCCCCAAATAATATCAAGGTTCGGTGTAGATGTACAGTGTGTGAATGTGAAGGGGGTTAATATTGTTCCCATCTAATGCCTCCATTCCCCCCATTAAATTCCAATTTAGCTAGGAGCATGTCAGAATGACAGAATCTCGTTTAAAAGCCGCAAAGACAACTGACAAAAAGTACATTAAAAATTAGATTTAGAATTCAAAGAAGGAAAGCTTTAAATCACTATAGGGATGTCTGTGGGGCAAGATTGATAACAGATGCCATTTAGTACATATTATTAACAAACCATTCAAGCTTTGAAGGGACCTTGTCACTACATCACTTCTGTCTATGTAAATAATATAGATGGAAGATTTTTCTACACATCAAAGATACAGAAGGGAAGGAAAGCAGGGCTTGCATTGAGAAAGCAGGAGAAGGGGAAGGGGAAAAAAGAAATTACGACTTTCCTTTGACATTGCTACTATAAATATACCAGACAATAACAACCCAGGGAATCATCATCCTCTACATCGACATCACCACCGCCACATCCTAGGAAAACATTCCCATCACGAGAACCAACATTCATCAGACAGGGCTGTCACATTATTACAACATTTAAATGTCTGAAAGTCAACACATCAAAGTGACTAACGGAAAGTGTTTATCTTTTAAATCCTTCCAGGCATCACATTCTTTCAGTAATCTTTATTTTTTGTTTGTGTTCACTTACCTTTATTCTATTTGGGTAAAACAGTGGCGGTTCTTTTTATATATAAAAAAATGACATTTAAAGCTGTAGGCAGCTGATGTTTCTCCTCCCAGTGGCATTGATGACCAGATAATAGACTGATATGGGTTTCTTAAATCTGATGTTAATCCCCCACCCCAACTTTCTGGTTATTCTGTCCTGACATCAAGTTCCAAATTAATATTTGCTTTAAACCCACATGAGGCGACAGTGATGCTGGGGGCTGTTAATGTAATTTTAAGGCAATGCGTACTCCAAATAAGAGAGAAACCACAGGAAAGAAATGGATTGCCAGGCTGATACCTGTTGTACCATTGTACTATGTATTCTGAGAAATAAAATTTCTCTAAGGTTCTTGACACTTCGAGTATCTACTAATTTCGTCTGCTTCAAGTAATGCATTATATATTTATTAGCATAATGTCCAACATGGCAGTAAGAAAAGAAAGACATACAGGTAATTCTCAACTGAGCTCAATATTTCTGTTGCTAAAGCAAGAATGTTGTTAAGTGAATTATACTCCATTTTGTGACCTTTTTGCCACAGTTGTTAAGTGAAACATTGCAGTCCCCCCACCAAGCTCCATTTTCACTGGTAGAGGCACCATGGGCCAGATCTAAGCATCTCATGGGCCAGATTCGGCCCGTGGGCCTTGAGTTTGGTACCACCGATGTAGAGGTTTTATATATACCATATTTTCTGGAATATAAGACGCACCTTCCCCCCCCCACCCCAAGGTGAAAATCTGGGTGCGTCTTATACACTGAATACAGCATTTTTGGCCTCTTGAAACCCCGTCCTGTGCATCCTGTTTTTCGCAAAAATGGACATGCAGAGGGTTTGCAGAGGGTTTGGAAGGCCTGCAAAGTGCTCCTGGGGGCTGGGGAGGGCAAAAACAAGCAAAAACAGGCCCTTTTTCATAAAAATGGGGGTGTTTTTTCCCTTCCCAGGCCCCAGGAACATTCTGCAGGCCTTCCAAACTCTCTGCATGCCCCATGTTTTGCAAACATCAGGCCTGTTTTGCTCGTTTTTGTCGTCCCCAGCCCCTAGGAGCATTCTACAGGCATCCCAAATCCTCTGAATGCCCTGTTTTTTTGCAAGAAAATGAGCCAATATCTGGCCCTTTTATACCTTCTGAACCCCCATTGCATCACATTTTTGCCTCCCAGGCCCCCAGGAGCACTTTGCAGCCCTCCCAAACTCTCTGCATGCCCTGTTTTTTGTGAAAATCAAAAACCACAAAAATGGGGTGTGCAGAGGGTTAGGGAGGCTCCTGGGGGCTGGGGAGGACAAAACATTTTTTTTTAAATTACTTCTTCAAAATCTTGATGCGTCTTATACTCCAGTGTGTCTTATAGTCCGAAAAATACAGTAATTATGTGAGTTGTACATATATGTTTACTTCTCTTTGCCATGTTCTCATCATACACTAAAGAATAAAAATAAAAAAATCTTTTTTCCATAGATACCAATGGAAAGTGAGAATGCTCTGTAATTCCTCCTTGAGTCAGTAGCAAAACAGAATCAGGTCTATGACAAAAGGCAACCTTTTTCTTCCTCATATTATGCATTAGCCGAGGTCATAATGACTTGTCGATTTGAATTAATATTGCACGGAAGAAATTTAGAGCTTGGGTTTCAATCTTGTGCACCGCAGCCTTTACTTAGCCATGATTCATGCAACGAGGGGAAAGTGGCGCACTGAAAATATATAAACCAATGCTTGTTCTATTCGGCGACTGTTATTAAACAGAGATTTACAACCAAACCCCCATCATGTCTGTGGCTGGCTGTGCTTTCCAGCTAACAAACACGGCAGTCTTCAAGTGATATATGGCACCACATATTGAATCATTGCTCTTTCATGCTGGTAGCATATATTCAAACAAGGAAAGATAAATTTACACTAGTATGCTTGCATGTATATGTGTGTGGGAGGGGGTGAGTATAATCCAACTCTTTCAAATGCACACTTGAACTTCAAGCGCTATGATGGCTGTATTTATAGATAGTCCTTGACTTAAATTTAGTTCATGTTTTGATTGTTCGAAGTTACAACGGCAATGAAAAAGGTGACTTAGTATTTCTTTCCACGCTTACAATCATGACAGAATCCTTGGGGGTCATGTGATAAAAATTCAGATGCTTGGCAACTGACGCATACATTTATAATGGAGATTCAATTATCTCACTTCTAAGTTCTTGGTCCAGAATGCAACCGCGAGACCAATTGTGGGTGCACCTCGGTACACCCACGTTACACCTATCCTCCGCGTGCTGCACTGGTTGCCTATTGGTCTCCGGATACGCTTCAAGGTGCTAGTCATTGTTATATAGCATAAGCAAGTCCTCGCACTTGCGAATGACAGCTTTCTTTGTTTTCCTTGAAGACTTTTCGCTTTTCATCCAAGAAGTTTCTTCAATCAGTACTTGCCTTTTGAAAAAGCACCTTTGGCACAACCATTACCTGGATGACTTAGAATCTCCCTAGACATAGATATGTTTGAAAGTTACATAAGTTGGATCTAAATCTGAAGGGGTAAGAAGGCCTTATCCCTATCATGTCCATCTCTCAATTCAGTTGCAGTTTTAGTATAGTTTTTAAACAAAATTTTAATCTTTGTAGCTTAAATGTTTTAATATTTTAATTAATTTCTAGTTGTTTTATAAATTGTAAGACATCAAGTCACCTTGTCAGGGGAGATTGGTGGCATAAAAATATTAAAAATAAATAAATAAAAAACATCAGTAGGTGATATGCTAAGCCATATGCCATGGTAAGCTTGTTTACCCATCATATACTGAAGACAACATATTTTATGTAAAGCATTCTGTGCAAACTATGGTTTACTAATATGATGACTGTGTTCATTTTTTCACATAATCCCAAACAAGCCTTGTGGCAACATAACATAAAGGCATCTACAATGGTTTTAATTTTGTATATATGCACAGATAAAATGATAAAAGTAATACTTCCACTCAAGTCTGTGCAACTTTATGCATACATTTTTCATTCAAGTATTACCTGAACACAGATGCTTAAACATTTTAGAAGTTGAAAAGCAAATTGGGAAGATATAATGTGGAAATTCCAATTTCACAACCATGAAACTCACAGATCTTGGCATATATTTCAACCTGATCCAACTCAAAATTTTCAGATATTTTTTTAAAAAAATCAGAAATTGATGGTACAGCTAGATGATAAAGCATGATTCAGTTAGAGATAATGAGAGGAATTGAATGAACTGAACAAAAATCACTAGAGAAATTACTGAAGAAATGTAGCATATCAAAACAGGTGAGAATGAGCAAATAAATATTATAACTACAATTAAAAATGCTGCTTCTAATGAACTGGAAAGGAATAGGGAAATTACTTAGCTTGATGGATTTTGCATTGCTGAATGAGTTCTATAATATCCATTTACACTGTTTTAGTTGAATATCTCTGCTTGCTGGTATCAACTTCCTTGGAAACCGCTAAAAAAACTGATTAATAAAGTTGCCATATCAACATTTCACTTTGATCAATAGAAATCAAGTAGTTCTATAAAAGCCAAAACTTTTGGAATTTCTTCCCATCCCTAAGTTCTCTACAGAAAATAAATCAATATATTCAAAGCACCAGTTCAGATGCAAATTAGCCATGGAAATATGAGAAGGATTCATGAAATCAATTTGGAAGGCCTTGTTATACAACCCTAAATTGTTGTAATGTAAAATATATTGTTCATGGTCCTCCCAGTTTAGAAGGTATATGTTAGGTGGGGGAGGTCATCTTTGGATTAACATGACTAACAAATATAACAGTGAAAATCTACAGTTTGTTTTGCTTTGCTTAAAAAATGTTACTAATATAATATGTTGCTATTTCTCAAAGGCTGAGCACCAAAGAATGGAGGCCTTTGAACTCTGGTGCTGGAGAAGACTCCTGCGAGTCCCTTGGACTGCAAGGAGATCCAACCGGTCAGTCTTAGAGGAGATCAACCCTGACTGTTCTTTAGAAGGCCAGATCCTGAAGATGAGACTCAAATACTTTGGCCACCTAATGAGAAGGAAGGACTCACTGGACAAGAGCCTCATGCTGGGAACAATTGAGGGCAAAAGAAGAAGGGGACGACAGAGAAGGAGGTGGCTGGATGGAGTCACTGAAGCAGTAGGTGTGAGTTTAAATGAACTCCAGAGGATGGTAGAGGACAGGAAGGCCTGGAGGAATGTTGTCCATGGGGTCATGATGGGTCAGACATGACTTCGCATCTAAACAACAACAATTTCTCAAAGACAAACCAAACTAAATATTATTCAATCTAAATAGGCAGAATTTAACAGCTACATCTATCTTTCGATGAAGAGAAACATAACCAAACACAAGAAGATTCTAACTCTTTCTCCACATCATAAATGATTTATTTCCATGTTATATTGTTGTGTTATTTATTTTACTAATCTAACCTCCCTCTCACCCCCAATCTTTACCTTCTTTTGTAAATATAAAAGAAGATCAAACTTACCAACATTTTCAACCATATCTAAGTAAGTCTTTAAGGCAGAATTACAAATATACAGCAAATATATGCACACACTCAACCTTACTATCATGGATTGTCTCTGCCATTCAGTGTTTCCTTTGGCAGGCTTTGCATTTGCAAAATAAATTTTCTACAAGATTTCTCATGAGAATTGGATGCTACATATTTCATTGGGCTAGGGTTCAATAAGTCCTGTTTATTTATGGAACACCTGCTGTTGTGTCTAATCTCATAACTATCATTGCAGTTCTGCTCTTGTATTTCACACCATCTATTAATTTGATAATTCAGGATTTGACTACACCTGCTCAACCAACAAAGTTAACCAAAATATATCCCACACATGGACATCGGTCTATATCCTGTTACCGGATGAATGTCATCAGTTGTAAGACAAAGTGGATAAAAATAAGTAAGCAAATGTCAGTAAAAATAAATGGCTAACAGAGAATTAATAATGATTCATTTAGCACTACAAAAAGTTAATTGAATGTCCTACAGTCTTCCCTGAAATAATTATACCCTATTGGAAAGCACAGTTAGTAAATACTTAATAAAATATTTTGTGATAAATTTGATTAAAAATTGTTTCTTGAATCTGAAGATTTAGAAGCTAGAAGCCATCCATTTCTAGCTGGTGACTCTAATTAATTGTGCTTTCCATCTAAATGTGTGTCCATTATATGAAATTGGAAACAACAGAAAATAATGCAAAGATGGTAACCAGAAGGATTACAGAGTTAATTAGTTGCTTCTAAGAAAAGGTCTCTTTGAAAGATTAATATATGATAAAGCTGTGGGTTTTTTCTGCCAGATGCTGGTTCTGTGCATAGTGCACATAAAAAGAACAGAATAACAGAGTTGGAAGGAACCTTGCAGATCTTCTAGTCCAACCCCCTGCTCAGCCAGCAAGCCCTAAACCATTTTAGACAACTAGTTATGATATTGGTTCAGCTTGCTTTGTTGTAATTTTATTGGGTTATACTGTTTTTTGATGAAAAACTGTAGAGTACAATCCTAACTTTCAAGGTGAAAGAAAAGAACAACCAGCAGCAAAGTGAATAAACTTGTTTTACATCTGTGATGGGTACACCATTGTGAGGCTCAGTAGAATGGATATAGATCTTTGTGGAGAAATTGCAGGTATATGATAAGTGGAAGTCAACACCAATTTGATGACATATAAACAGTCAAATCTCCTGTATGAATGGAATAATTTTCTTCATAGAGGTAGAAACTCAACCTTTGACCACAGCATGGATCAGAAAATTAATTATTAAATGGCGAGATCGTTAAGTGAAATATCACACAACTATACTCAATTTTATGACTCTTTGTGTCCTAGTTCTTAAGAAAATCATTGTAGTGATTAAAAGAGAGATCATATGATCACAACTTGTGATTTTCCCTGCTGGCTTCCCCATTGACTTTGCTTATTGATAACTGGCCAGGAAGATAAATAAATGGCAATCACATAACCACGAGATGCTGTAAGCATTGTAAATGTGAGGACCAGTCATAAATCACTTTTTTTCAGCACTGTCATAACTTTGACTGGTTGCTAAACAAATGTCATAAGTCAAAGACTATCTGTGGACAAACAGGTTTGCCACTTAAATATCTTCAGAATTCTCTTGGGGTAACTCAGAACAGAGCAAATAGATTCCCATTAAATATAAGCAAAAATTTCATGATGGTTAAGTTGATGTGTCCAACAGTAGAACTTATGGAGATTTTGGGTTGCCCCTCTCTGGAAATGTTTTAAGAAAATACCTCTCATGGATATTTCAACTCATTTTCCTGCAGAATGAAGAAGGTTGAATGAGATAATCTTTGTGGTTTTTCCAAATATTCACTTCATGGCACAACAATAATAGGAGTTATGAGAAAAGTGAAATTGCAAGCCAGGCAAAATAAACATACTACAAAGGATGGATTAAAAAAGAAGTCCTAACAGGAAATTTTTCACAAGGGTGAGCAACTTTCTACTACCCTAGATTGCCTAATAGATGATCTATTACCTATTTTGGTAATAGTTATTCCAACCTGATATGAGTTAACTCTGGTTAATGAAAGACATTTCTAAAACATTCAAAATCCAAATGAAAGCTTTTGTCTCTTCTAAGTTATTGTCCATCAAAAGAGAAAAAATCTATTTAATTTTCATTGTTCTGTTATCAAGGACAGATTGGCTCATGAGTGGCAGCTAAATTTGTTGAAGGTATTAAATTGCTAGAGCTAATGCATTTGGAAATCTTCTGAACTTACTTGCTATGCTAGGCTGCCATTCAAAGACTTAATGAATAATTCCTCACTCTTAGCTTAAAAATCATTCTGTCAAAGTAGGAAAGCTTTTGGCAATTGGCACAAACTCCTAATGTGGCAATAGTTACACATGACTCCTCCCACCACCTTTATGGCCACTCCATAAGCTACATCTACATGTAAAAAACAGATGATACAAAAACAGCTATTGAACTTTAACACATCAGTATTGTTGCTCTATTCCAAAGATGTCAAATTCGATTTCTTTGAGTCTGCATCAGGGTTGTGTTTGACCTCAGGGTGGGCGTGGCAAGGGTGGGTGTGGCCAGCTCAATATCACTCATTTCTGAGGGCAGCTGTGGTCGCCCGAGCACTCTGACACCAAAAACAGGCTCCCGAGCTCCGTTTTCGGCTGTGATGGCCTCCTGCATCCATCTGCCAGTGAAAACGGAGCTCAGGAGGTCTATGGGCAACCCTCCCATGCTTTGTTTTCACTGGCAGAGGCACCACGGGACAGTCCTTTGCTGTTTCCAGGGTGGCCCTGTGGGCCAGATCTAAGCACCCTGCGTGCCGGATGTGGCTTCCAGGCCTTGAGTTTAACACCCCTGCTCTATCCTTAAGAGATTTAGCTAAAACATTTGCCCTTTTGACTGAAATTCTTCACATCCACAAAATGTGAGCATGTCTTTCTTTTAATATGGCTTTAAGGGGGTTGTCCAGTAGTAATGTATGATAGATTAGGACAATCCTAAATCTGATTAATCTGATCTTACACAAGATTTGTTTTTTAAAAATATCCTATGTATTTTGGTGTTTAGATGTGCTTTGGGTGGCAAACATAGTCTAACTGTATATTTCCCTTTGTTTCCTGGACCATACTGACCAAAAATAAAAGTGTAACTTAACTTAAAAAAATCAAAAGCCAGGCATATTTATTTATCTTTCGCATTTTCAAACAATAACACTAGGAGTGACAGAGTCAGGACCAAAATACAGTATTTTATTTAAAAAATTGCAACCATACTTTTTTCCCCTTCATGCCTCCCTCCTTCAAAAAATTATAAGCCACACTGAAGAATCCTAGATTTTATTTTAAAAATAAAAATAAAAGAAATTCTTCCTGCAAGCAATGCTGATGAATTTTTGTATCTCAACTAAGAAAGCCAGCAACATAAGAGTTTTATGTTGTCATTTATCTTCTGATTGCATCAGAGGTGGTTTTCACATAGGTTTACCACTGGTTCACCCCCCCACGCATGCACACTTGCTTTGTGAGTGTGCATGCCTTCCACGCATGCAGGTGGCTTAGAAAATGTGGTTAAATAGAACAGCATAGAACCGCCACTACCAGTTCACCTGAACCGGTCTGAACCAGTTGAATACCACCTCTGGATCACTCCAGAGACCCAACAATTTTAAGCCCCAAATACTTTCCCCTATACTTTAAATCTAATTTATGGACAATTAATTACAGAGAAGTTTAATATGCTCTTTCAAAACATTTTCATTATCCCTCCCCCACATCCAATCCATTTCCTCCATGGATTCTCATTTCTCGTTAAGAGATCTATTGAATATAATAGCACTCCAGAAGTTAGATGAGCTGCAGATGTTCAGAACGGTTGGTACTCATTAGTTCTAATATGCAGCAGTGGGGAGCCACAGAAATTTAAAGCCTTTTTTCCCCTTCCTTTCACTTGATAAAGTGTTGAGATAAAGATATTTCTCAAAACAAGGCAAAACAGCATTAAAGAGCAGCCACAAAATTTTTGTGTATGGTGGTGGCTAACCTTTTTGTCATTGCATGCCAAAAGCACCCACATCTAGCACCCATAATGCAATGTGCACGTGAAATACACCCCCATGCCCCTGCACATGAGTGTGTGACCTGCCCATGCCCCATTTTGCACCTAATAGGCCTCCCTGCAGCCTCCCCGCCCCCAGCATGCATACACAACCTCCCACGCATGTGCACACTTCTCCCTTCTATAGCCCACCCCACGTGCATGCACATCAAAGACCTGAAAATCAGCTGGGAAGCATGCATTCATGCATGGTGGTGGAGCTGAGCTGGGGCAATGGCTTGTGTGCCCACAGAGAAGGCTCCACGTGCCACCTGTGGCATGTGTGTCATAGGTTCGCCATCATGGATATAGTAGGTTGTCTGCTCAACATAAATGTTTTGCATTAAACTCTTATCGCTATAAAGTGGCAATTCCCCAAAGGTTAATGTTTCAATGAATGTCTGTACTTTTAAACAAAGCATATTTAGCCCATAAAGCATTGTTTCAGGAATTTCCAAAAATCAATCCTGCTTATGTGACTAGGAGGGATATAAATGGGCTCTCAAAGATGGAGACATCACCTGCCTATCCAGGAACTCTCCAACTGCTTCTTCTATAAGCATACATTGGGAGAATTTTTTCTGGATTACCTCCCCCCCCCCCCCAAAAAAAAAAAAAATTCTCAAACTTGAACTTATTGGCTTTTTTCTACCATACTAAATTTACGTCTGCTCTGTCCAATTCTCTCAGAAATACTCTCTGGACAGAACTGTGACGGGATTTACTACATTGTTGCAGAACAATAGATACCCTAATTAGTGGAATTGTTTATCAAAGAGTAAATGCAAAAAAAAAATTAGTATATTTTGAACTGTTTTTACCTAAAGTTTATCATTTGAAAAAGAGTGGGCTTTTCCTAATAATCCTCACCTTTAATTCTGCAGAAGACTTTTTATGCACCTCAGTACTGAATAGATTTAAGATAAAGATCCTCCTAAGATATTCAGTACCACTGTGGAATCTTTTCTTATATCTTATTGAAAGATGAAGCTGAACCATAAAAGCAACATTTCTCAAATGGAATGAAAATTTCTTTTGAATTCAGTCCTCCTGATATTTTGACTCTAGGTGAATATAGCAGTGAAGCATTTCTTTTTTTCTTCCTGATTAACCTAATGCTTCTTGGAGTTACTGTGGTATGGCATCGGATTCCAGAGAGACCTATGGTATATTACAGATCACATTCAATCAAGTTGTTTAGTTAGAATAAAATGGGGAAAAGAACCTCTCATTTTATTATAACTTCTGTTGCCTTGACTTCCTAGAAGAATGATATAGGAGATGAGCAGGCAGACCTGGGGGTGGAGCAGGGGTGAAATGCTACCAGTTTGGGCCAGTTTGCCCGAACTGGTATTTAAAAAAACGCTACCAGTTTGGGCGATCAGCTGTGTGACAATCAGCTGTGCCACACGATTTATATTTGCTAGCAATCATGCAGCACAGCTGATTGTCGGAACTTTTTAAAAAACTTTTTTTTTGCATTTTTAAACTATCGGTTTAGGCGAACCAGTAGTAAAACAATGCTAAAAAGAGTTAAAAAAAGTTTTGATGATTGCGTGGCATAGCTGATTGTTGCACAGCTGATCGTCGGAATTTTTTTTTTTTACTTTTTAAAAGCATTTTTTTTTACTACCAGTTCGGTTGAATGGATAGTTTAAAAATGTTTTTAAAAGTTTTTTAAAAACTTCCAACAATTGCGTGGCACAGCTGATCGTCACAAAGCTGATCATTGGAACTTTAAAAAAACTTTTTAGCATTTTTTTATAACCGGTAGTAAATAAAAATGCTTTAATTTTTTTTTAAAAAGTTCCAACAATCACCTGTGCAACAATCAGCTATGCCCCGTAATTTATATTCGCTAGAAACCAGGAAATCCTGCTTTCTAGCTAATCTAAATTGCCTGGCACAGCTGTTTCCCCGCTCCTGTTGTTCCACTAATCTTTGCAGACTCAGGAAAGGCTTCTTAGTGCCTGCAGTGTGGATGCACGTGAAGTGCGCATGCACACGCAAAGCGAATGGGTAGCAGACTTCAGAGCATTTCACCCCTGGGATGGAGTTAAGTACACAATATTGTCAAAAGTATTCGCTCACCTGCCTTTACTCGCATATGAACTTATATTGGCTCCCAATAGATGTTCAGGTACAATTCAAGTTTCCTGGTTATTGCCTTTAAAGCTTTAGGTATTATAGAACCGAGCTACTTGCAGGACTACCTGCTCCCCTAAACCTCTGCCTGCCCCATGCATTCCCATATGGACATGCCGCATGGTCCAGATCCCTGCTGACAGATGTCTAATGGATGTTGTTACAAATTCTCTACCCAATACTCATATTAATACTCAGAGCCAAGGTGGCGCAGTGGTTAAATGCAGCACTGCAGGCTACTGCTAGATCAGCAGGTCAGCGGTTCAAATCTCACCGGCTCAGGGTTGACTCAGCCTTCCATCCTTCCGAGGTGGGTAAAATGAGGACCCAGATTGTTGGGGGCAATATGCTGACTCTCTGTAAACCGCTTAGAGAGGCCTGAAAGGCCTATGAAGCGGTATATAAGTCTACTGCTATTGCTATTGCTATTAATACAGAACAGATAAATGAAAATCAGTCTGATAAAATCCAGACTAACTATAATTAGCACAAAGCACAAGCACAAAGCCCTTGTGATCTCTAGGCTGGAATACTGCAATGTGCTCTACATGGGGCTGCCCTTGAAGAGCATCCGGCGACTTCAGCTAGTCCAGAACGCGGCCGCGCGAGTGATTATGGGCGCACCACGGTTCGCCCATATAACACCAATCCTCCGTGAGCTGCGCTGGCTACCTGTTGATCGTCGGGTGCACTTCAAGGTCTTACTTACCACCTATAAAGCGCTCCATGGTAGTGGATCTGACTATTTGAGAGACCGCCTCCTGCCAATTACCTCCCTGCGTCCCATCAGATCGCACAGAGTAGGCCTCCTCCGAATTCCATCCGCCAGTCAGTGCCGACTGGCGACTACGCGGAGGAGAGCCTTCTCAGTTGCTGCTCCGACATTATGGAACAACCTCCCCGTGGAGATCCGTACCCTCACCACAGTCCAGGCCTTCCGCACAGCCCTTAAGAACTGGCTATCCCGTCAGGCCTGGGGATAGGATTACTCTCACCCCGCCCGAATGTTGAGTGAATGTTGTGTTTTTATGATCAATTTTCTTTTAATCACGATTTTTCTTTTTTTTTTTCTTTTTAAGTCCTGTCTTGCACTCCCTTCCCTTCACTGTTGTAAGCCGCCCTGAGTCCCCTCAGGGAAAAGGGCGGCATATAAATTTTCAATAAAATCCTAAATCCTAAAGAATAAGGAAAAAAGTCATTAATTTGGAGAAGTCACATTATAACTGAAATGCATCTGTAGGATAATAAAAATGAATAAAGCATGGAGTAGACTAAGGAAATATTATGGGCACTAATGCAGTGTCAGTGACTCAACAATGAATCCAAAGGGGAAAAAATACTAACAGCAATTCTGTTGGGAAGACATAATCACAGGTTAAATACTGTAAGTTCATATGCGAGTAAAGGCAGGTGAACGAATACTTTTGACAATATAGTGTATGTCATCTGCCTAGAGTCACTACATTCCCATAAACAGTCCAAATCCTTCTTGAATCCTGCTAACCCTTATCTGCCACCAGTTTATTATTGAGCTTTAGCTGACTAAATTCTTATATATAGATTTGAGCAATAAGTATTTTTAACTGCAACTTAATGTATAGTCCTGATCCTTTGTAACTGATGAACGGCAGGGTACAAATATAACAACTTATAAAAGCCTGCCCCCAAATACTCATAATGATGGGTTGCAATTATGCAGCTGTCCTCATTGTTTACTTCTGTCATTGTTGTAAGCAGTTGGTGGTCCAAATTATACAGAAACAGTACAGTTTAGGGGAAAAGATATACAGCTTAAGCACAAAATTACACAGGATGGATCATTCTTAAAATATAATAGATTACAAGACCAATAGTGGTTTGAGACTGTTTCCCCACCCCCCCTTAACTTTCACATATGACTCATAGGAATAGAACAGTACCATGAGTGAACCCACCAAAAGTGATAAGAATGTTTAGTATATTTCTGGGGAAGTTCCTCAAATGATTGTGCTGCTTTTTAGAAACACAATCAATTTTCATATCAGTCATGTACAAGCCCACTGAAAGATATGGCATATGAGCAAAAGCCATTTTGAGCAACTATCGTCCAGTCTCCAACCTTCCCTTTGTAGGGAAGGTTGTTGAGAAAGTGGTGGCCTCGCAACTCCGACGGTCCTTGGATGAAGCCGATTATCTAGACTCTTTTCAGTCGGGTTTCAGGCCTGGTTACAGCACGGAAACTGCTTTGGTCGCGCTGATCGATGATCTCTGGTGGGCCAGGGATAGGGGTCACCCCTCTATCCTTGTGCTTCTTGACCTCTCAGCGGTCTTCGATACCATCGACCATGGTATCCTTCTGCGACGGTTGCGAGAGGTGGGGGTGGGAGGCACCGTTTTGCGGTGGTTCTCCTCCTACCTCTCGGACAGGTCGCAGTCGGTGTTGGTCGAAGGGCAGAGATCGACCCCAAGGCCCCTCAAGTATGGGGTGCCGCAGGGTTCGGTCCTGTCCCCCCTCCTATTTAACATCTACATGAAGCCGCTGGGTGAGATCATACGCCGGCACGGGATTAAGTATCACCAATATGCAGACGATACGCAGCTGTATCTGTCTGCCCCGTGCCAACTCAGCGAAGCAGTAGAAGTGATGTGCCAGTGCCTGGAGGCTGTTAGAGTCTGGATGGGAGCAAACAAGTTGGCACTCAATCCAGACAAGACTGAGTGGCTTCTGATGTTCCCTCCCAAAGATTGTCCAACTGTTCCATCTCTCAGGCTGGGGGGCGAAATTATATGCCCCTCAGAGAGGGTTCGCAATTTGGGAGTCCTCCTGGACCCACAGCTGACTCTAGAACACCATCTGTCGGCTGTGACCAGGGGGACCTTTGCCCAGGTTCGCCTGGTGCACCAATTGCGACCCTACCTGGATCGGGAGGCCCTTCAGACAGTCACTCACGCCCTTGTGACCTCAAGACTGGATTATTGTAATGCGCTCTACATGGGGCTGCCCTTGAAGAGTGTTCGAAGACTCCAATTAGTCCAGAATGCAGCTGCGCGAGCGATTGTGGGTGCACCAAGGTACACCCACGTTACACCTATCCTCCGCGAGCTGCACTGGCTACCTATTAGTCTCCGAATCCGCTTCAAGGTGCTGGTCGCTACCTATAAAGCCCTACATGGCATCGGACCTGGGTACCTGAGAGACCGCCTCCTGCCGATTACCTCTCTCAGACCAATTAGATCGCACAGGTTGGGTCTCCTCCGGATTCCATCTGCCAGCCAATGTCGGCTGGTGACTCCCCGGGGGAGAGCCTTCTCTGTTGCAGCTCCGGCCCTCTGGAACGAGCTCCCTGTTGAGATCTGGATCCTTACTACCCTCCCGGCCTTCCACAAAGCCACCAAGTCCTGGCTGTTCCAGCAGGCTGGGGGGAGCTGAGAAGCATCTACCTCCACAGAAATTGTGAATGTTGGTTTTGTTTTTAATATGTTGTCTTTGTCTCGTTCCCCCCTTTCCCTTGTCTTTTGTGAGCCGCCCGGAGTCCTCCGGGAGTGGGCGGCATACAAGACAAATAAATAAATAAATAAACAATAAACCTAGGTCTTCGTTACATCATTCTGCGTTGCCACATCTACTCGTACTAGTCAGATTGTTTTGCACTTCATCCCCAAACTAATTCAGCGTGACTTATTTTACTAGTCACAGCATATTAGTAAAGAGTCAACCAGAGCTATTAAACATCTCATGAAGGAGGAGGAGAATGAGAAGGAAGAGGGGAGAAGAAGTGAATGAAAAGGATGAAATAATTATTTCATTCTTTCCATTTTGAAACATCTGATTTAAAATGGATGCTCATGTTCTTCCATAGATTCATTCAAATCCAATCCTCCACCTTGACGCTATCTCTAGCTAAACGGATACAATTTGCGAGCCGCAAAGACTTAAATGGGATATGTGACTCCAAAACTGCTGTTAGGTATTATGATGCTTGTTCTTGTATCAACCAATATTTTTGTTGCTCTATTTCCCCTATGAGGACAAATAAAGTGATAGCACACCTGTATATCCTTCTCATGCAGGGACATAAAAATATGCTGCTAAATATAACTCTGGCTGGTGAGATCCAGGAGAAGAGCCTTCTCTGCTGTGATGCTGGCACTCTAGAACATGTTGTCCCCTGGGGTGAGGTTTGCTCCCACTGTCCTACTATTCTGCAAGAACCTGAAGACCTGGCTCTGCTGATTGGCCTATGGGCCTGATAGGGGAGAACATCACTGGAGGCAGCGCCTAAACTAACTAACTGACCACTTCTCCTCCTGGGCTTCCTGCTCCATGTCCACCCATCTTTTAATTAATATTATTGTATTTTGCTTGTTTGTTTTTCTTGGTTAACTGCTCTGCAATTGTTATATTTATATGTTTTACTAGGTTTTTCTATTGTAAGCCACCCAGCGGTGGGATTCAAATAATTTAACAACTGGTTCTCTGCCCTAATGATTGGCTGGATAGGCATGGCTGGGTGGTCATGTGACTGGGTGGGTGTGGTCAATGCAACTTCACTCATCACACTCAGCCCCGCCTCCCAGCCATTCACTTCAAAGGACTCAACAAGGTACAGTTTCCCTCTATATTTCCTTACTACTACTGAACATCCAAAAAGCCCCCAAAACAGCTTGAAAAATGGCCCAGAAACAGCCATAAATGGCCCCAGAAATGGCTGAAAATGACCCCAAAACTGCCAAAACAGGCAGGAGCAGAGTCAGCCAGTGGTGAGATTAGCCAGTTCACCGAACTGGGCAGAATTTTAACAACTGGTTCACTCAAACTGGTCCAAATGGACTGAATCCCACCTCTGAAGCCACCAAGGGTAGCCCCACAGCAAGATGGATGGCAAATAAATTTAACAAACTAACAAACAAATAGAAATTGCTTAAACACTAGAGTGGGAGAAATCTGTCATGCCTTTCTCAGGCTGGGAAGCCAAGGATCTTATTCTAATAGAAGGTAAAACAGCAACTGTAAAACTGAGTTGGTTCTTTTCCCTCATCAAATCTTACCAGAGAGTAAGACGGGAGGGGGGATGACCATTTCTGCTCCCACTTGGTTGTTTAGAACTTGGGTTTCCTGGGACTTGCTACAGTCTACTAACTTTAGATTGACAACTTCATTTTTGATCCAGTCTTTCGTATTAGAACTTCTGAGAGATTTTTCTTCCCTTTTGCCACACTCAAAAATATTGGTAGGCTCATTTATTTATTTGTTTTGGCTGATGTTGAACTTTGCAGGCTTTTTATGCAGCAGATCATACTTTTTTTCTACGTTATCCTCAAGAACCTTGGCCATTGAATTTCTCTTAGTTGAGCTAACTTTATTACTAGTAGTGGACATATTTTTTGTTGAAAAGATTCTTTTCACATTGCCCTGAAATCTCCAATGTTTTCCCCTGTTTCCTTACCTGCCCACATGTTTCTAGTCTGAAAAAAAAAAACTTAGGAAGTATCTCATTATATTTTGGGGGGGATTTAACCGAAGTGCAATAAGACCACCTGTCAGATTATTGTACAATGAGCACATTTGCACGATGGAGACCATCAAAGGGTAGAAGTATACCCACATTTTTAGTGAATAAGAACACACACACTATTTTGGATTGTGCCAAAATTGTTTTCTTTGCTTGCTGAAAGAATCTTGAAAACTATTTTCAAAGATCTCAAATGAGATCTTTTTAAAGAATAGGATAATTATCTGCTCAGTGCTGATTATGGGTTTTTTTTTTGCAGCACTAGTTTTTATGGCTCTCTCCAAATTCAATTTTAATACAAATGTAATCACATTAAAACGGAAGAACCAGGACCTTCACATTTAGAAAATCCAGTGGGATGATGTGTTTTTACTGGAACCCAATGTGTCATTTTCATCGAGGGAAGAAAACTTTTTTTAAAAAAAAGAAGCTGACAAATTAAATGCAAAGAAAAGCATTCTCTCCTGAGTTCTGCCTCTTTGGACACGAATGGAATTGGAAGATTATAATCTAGCCTTAATTTTTCACATCATTAGATGGTTCAAATGGCATTTTGGCAAATTCCTAAAGGCATGTGTCTAATTTCTTCCTTTTTTTTTAAAGTATGCAGCCACACAATCTGGAAAGCAATTAGATAGATGTTGTAAACTGAATGATTGACCTTGGGCTGATGGAAAGAATAATCAGTGGCACCAATTTTAATTTATTACAATAATTAATGTTGCAATGATCAGCCAACATAAGCTTCAACCTTTCGAAACCAATGCATTTAAGTGTGCCTACTAGCACAATCCTACGAATGTTTTCTTGGAAGTTAATCTGAGTGGATTAAATAATAAAGGTGTTTAAAATTGCATTCCATTTCTCTTTTGGTTTTGTCTTAAGGTCATTAAAACCATCCCATTAAAATCATGAACAATGTGATTATCTTTGTGCAGTTGTAATAGCTTTTGTAGGACTAATCATAAAGACACAAAAGAATGTGAATTCTTTTAAGTTATCCAAAACTATTCATTGAATTAAGGAGTTCAAAAAGCAAAGGTTCTGTGGGGATTTTTTCTAAAACAAAACAAACAATTAGCCAGATGTGATATTATAGCGGATTAAGTAAAAAAAATCATCCCAAGCATGAGGCTATACCAAGATTTGGGGACAAAGGAGTAATGGCAACTGGCACCCCCTGTTTGGGGGAGTGAAGCAGCCAATAAAGCATTTAACTCCATACTTGGAGGGCTCAAACTGGGTAGGGAAAGGGCTGGACCCACACATTCACATTTCTCTGTGCAATCCAAACTCTGACAAAGCAGACTACATGGAGAATCCTGGGCTCAATCAAAGACAAGTCTAATTCTCTTTTGGATGTCTAAATGATTTAATGAAAATGAGCATTTGTCTGTAGAGATTCTCAGTCATCCAGGTCATGGTTGTCCCAAAGATGCTTTTTCAGGGGGCAAATGGACTTTCTTGTTGTTTTTTTCTATTGAAGATGTTTCACTTCTCATCCAAGAAGCTTCTTCAGCTCTGACAGGATAGAGGGGAATAGGATCCTCTAATAGAATAATTCCCCACTCTCCTGTCAGACACGGTGGCTCAGTGGCTAAGACGCTGAGCTTGTCAATCAGAAAGGTCAGCAGTTTGGTGGTTCGAATCCCTAGCACCACATAACGGAGTGAGCTCCTGTTACTTGTCCCAGCTTTTGCCAACTTAGCAGTTCAGAAGCATGTAAAAATGCAAGTAGAAAAATAGGGACCACCTTGGGGGAAGGTAACAGCGTTCTGTGTGCCTTCGGCATTTAGTCATGCTGGCCACATGACCACAGAGATGTCTTCAGACAGCACTGGCTCTTCAGCTTTGAAACTGAGATAGCACCACCCCCTAGAGTCGGGAAGGACTAGCACATATGTGCAAGGGCAACATTTAACTTTACCTTTATACTGTTAGAGCTGAAGAAGCTTCTTGGATGAGAAGCGAAACATTTTCAAAAGAAAGAAAATAAGTAAGTCCAGTTGGATCCTGAAAAAAACCACCTGTGGGAAAATGAGCATATATTTGTTTCTCTACCCAGGTTTAACCCTTCATGCATAGGACAGCTGGATGGTTCATGGGAGTTTCTTAGGATTAGGGTTTACATTTACATTGGCAGAGTCAAAAAGAATTATTGATTGGCAGAGTCAAAAAGAATTATTGACAGTGTTAGGAATATAATTCTAGTGGTTGGGTTGGCAATATATAAATCATGAAACAATGTTGTATCTGTTTCTTTAAATCATACTGTACAATGTGATTGGTTGCTGTTTTCCTTAATCGGCCATAAGAGGGAGCCAGAACAAATGTTAGTTCTCTCTCTGTTTCATTAGATGCTGGGCTGATCTGATCTGAGTGTTTTGGAAGTTAGAAAGTGCCATGAGCTATTGTAAGTTTTGCAACTGCTAGCAAACTTTGTGTAAAGAACTGATTATATGATACTGGACTATGTTATTTGGATTATCCATTAACTGAAAGACATTGATGACTGACTGAATTATCCGTGTATGACTTGGACTGTTTGATTGACTCTGATATCTCTATTTCCACGGAAGTAAAAGTCTATTTAAACTGCAGTGTCTCTGTATGCTGGTTTGTGTGTTCTCTAACACAACTCTCACAACGCTTCGCTGAACGTGCTCACTCTCCCAACGGGGAGCTTACCTAACAGATGACTCCTATGGCAGATAGGTAGATTTGTAACATATATGTGAATATACATATTTTATGGCAAGTAAAACAAATTCTTTAAAGCAGGCATCTGCAACCTGCAACTCTCTGGCAACATGCAGCCCTAGGCATGCTATCCTGGAATTGTATTGATTCAATATAAGAGTTTCTCAAGCAAACACACTAGACCTGTCAAAGAATGTCCATCAGATTTCATATAAAATATTTTTTACCACACAACATTTTTCAAGGGGAAAACTTGACCCAGGTTTGGATAATGTATTATGGGTATAGACACTATATTTTCTTGACAAAGCTGAGTACTGGAAAGATGTTGATAAGGGTTAAAAAGAATGTTTTTGTTTGTTTATTTAAAATATTTGTATAGCCGCAAAAGCCAACTTTAGACAACTCTCCATCAAAGGTAAGGACCATTAAAAACCCTAATATAGTTTTAACTTTGCTATTACTTATAAGTAATAGAATTTTCTAAATAGAAGTTTAGAATTTTCCTCTGCAAAGAAAAACTCAAAAACAAAAACAAGAGAATAAAGTATTAAATCAACTAAATCCATAGGGCAGCTTTCTCAAATGAAGGACCAACATTTATAAGACATATACCATATACATAGTCACTGTTGTGATTCCCTGCATCCATTAAATCATCAGAGCTAAGAATGCAAACTGATTGAATCAACTCTACTTGCCTCAGGTTGAGTAAACATAACACTATTGGGAATTTAAAATCATTCAAACTCATTTAGCAAACTTTACCAGGTTGGTTATTATTTGCTAGGGTCAAACCTGAGTTTTCATAACTGCATCACTGGTGCAGATTATAATGAAATGCATTTTCCAGAGGTGTCCTACAGTGGTGCCTATAAACGCCACCATTGTTATTGCATTCTCTCTCAGGGGCACTGTTTTGCAATTTCATATCATATACAGGAAACCCACTGTGGCCCTGTAATGAGTATATAATTCTGCCCCAGGGTCCAGTTTACCACCATTTGTTTTCATTACAAGGCTTGCTATCTATATTTTAAAATTGTCATTTTTGCTTTGCTATATAGTGTTAAAACTGCAACGCCACAGCAATATTTTATATGCATTTCTCAGGGAAAAAAAATAAAAAAATAAAACCTCTTTCACCATGGCCATTTCCCAGGTGTGTGTAAATTTTGAAAGTATTCTCTGATTAGGTGAACATAATATGAACTCAGCAGGATTTTTTAATAGCTCTCAAACAGTCCGCTGTTCATGATAGAAGCCGGGAAGAGAAATGAGGAAAAAAGGGAGGGAAGGGGAAAAAAATTGCAGCTTGGATATTCACGGCCTCTTTGGTGTTGCAAAAATGAAAAGACAAAGTTAGTCCCAAGATGTGTAAGTAATTGGATGCTTGGAAACATTTAAACCTGAATAAAGAGCAGAGATAACAGGATCTGGACATTGCAATCAGTTCATGCCCCAGATGCTCATAGTAAAGGCTCCTATGTTTTGTTTGTTGCAATAAAAGTAGTAGGAGAAACAAACAAAGCAGTCATTTATTTGGCTTGATCCTCTACCACGATGGAAAACTCCATTAGCAGAATCAATTTTGAAGCTCAGTGTGTAGCCCCATCTACTACAGGTTTCAAAGTAATTCCATTTAAACCAGGATCCAGGTGTTGTAGGGATTTTAATTCTTGCTGAATATTACCTGGATTTTGTACTTATCGTGAAAGGAATGTACACTTTCTGAGTAAAAATGTAGCTTGAACACTACTCTATTATACTCTATCTACAGCAATGAGCATTTAGATACATAACGTTAGGTAGAAAATGGCAGGGTTGTTCAATTCAACAGTTAAACAGTGGAAAAGGTTGAAATTTGCTTTTAAAAAAAAAGAATTGTGATACATTTTCTGAAGGCTAGATAACATGGAACTCAAATTGTTCCTTGAGATAAATGCATTTTTATCTTTCAAGATTCTGTATGTGTGTGTGTATGGATATGGGTGTGTTACTGTGTGCATCAGAGATTACAAGTTTACCATATTATATAACACACACTTACTATCAAAGGAATCATATTGAAACAAAAGGTTTGCCAACAATGTATATAATTTTTTTAGTGATGATGACCAGATAAATGTTCTTTCATTTTCTCCTATCAATTCTTGGATTGGCTTTCAAATTTTCTTTCAAAAGTGCAAAAAAATATAATCAGGTAAATTTATCAGGAATGGAAGGGAAAGTGTAAGGTATAGATAGATGTGGTATCTCTCTTTTGAAACAATCTATAACTTTCCTGATTTTCCTTCTTTACATTCAGTAAAAAGAATGTGTTCAAAAATGAATTTATTCCACAACACATTTTTAGAAATGATACTATCTGCATTGTTTAGCAAAATCCTACTCTTGAGACATTGCATAATTTCATAGAAATTATGCATCTAATTTTTCTCAATAAATGTATTAGAGAATCTTAATAGGCCATCTGCATCTAGTTCTAAATATAATGGTCTTTAGAACACATTGTACTTTTCTTTTAAAACATCAAACATGAAAGTGAAAGAATACTAATGAAGCTGGACCAAGACTTACCTGTGGAAATACTATAGGAACTGAAGGCCTAGAGTAATCCAGATGGGTTAACCACAGGGCCTATCACTGTTTGGTGAAATGATGGAACTTGAAGTCCAATTTTCTCCAAAACATCTGAAGTGAAAACAATAAGCAATGGATGGAAAGTAATTAAGGAGAGAACCAACCTAGAACCAAAGAGACATTTGCTGACAGTTAGAACAATTAATTACTAGAATGACTTGCTTCCAAATGTTGTTGGCCCTTCAACATTGGAGGTTTTTAAGAAGAGATTGGACAACCATTTTTTCTGAAATTGTGTAGTGTTTCCTGCTTGAATTGGAATTGGAATTGGAATTGGAATTGATTTTATTTGTAGGCCGCCCTTTTCCCTGAGGGGACTCAGGGCGGCTCACAGAAACCAGGGAGAGGGGAATACAATACAATACAGTACTAAGACGACAACACATAATAAAATAATACGCAACATGCATACAACATTCGGGCGGGGTAATGGTCCTTATCCCCAGGCCTGACGGGCGAGCCAGTTCTTCAAGGCTGTGCGGAAGGCCTGGACGGTGGTGAGGGTACGGATCTCTACGGGGAGTTCGTTCCAAAGGGTCGGGGCCGCTACTGAGAAGGCCCTCCTCCTTGTGGTTGCCAGCCGACATTGGCTGGCCGATGGGATGCGGAGGAGGCCCAACCTATGAGATCTTATAGGCCGTAGGGAGGTAATTGGCAGAAGGCGGTCTCTCAAGTATCCAGATCCACTGCCATGTAGGGCTTTATGGGTGGTCAATAGCACCTTGAAGCGCATCCGGAGATCGACAGGTAGCCAGCGCAGCTCGCGGAGGATAGGTGTAATGCGGGTGAATCGGGGTGCACCCGCGATCACTCGCGCGGCTGCGTTCTGTACTAGCTGAAGTCGCCGGATGTTCCTCAAGGGCAGCCCCATGTAGAGCACATTGCAGTATTCCAGCCTAGAGATCACGAGGGCCCGAGTGACTGTTGTGAGAGCCTCCCGGTTCAGGTAGGGTCGCAACTGGCGCACCAGGCGTACCTGGGCGAATGCCCCCCTGGTCACAGCTGCTATATGATGGTCGAATGACAGCTGTGGATCCAGGAGGACTCCCAAGTTGCGAACCCTCTCTGAGGGGTGTAGAATTTGACCCCCCAGCCTGAGTGTTGGATTAATGGCCGAATTTTTGGGAGGAAAACACAACAGCCACTCGGTCTTTTCTGGGTTGAGCACAAGCTTGTTAATCCTCATCCAGTCCATGACGGCTTCGAGTCCCCGGTCCATTACGTCAACCGCTTCATTGATTTGGCACGGGGCGGACAGATACAATTGAGTATCGTCCGCATATTGATGGTATCTAATCCCGTGCCTACGGATGATCTCTCCCAGCGGTTTCATGTAAATGTTAAATAGTAGGGGGGATAAGACCGAACCCTGCGGCACCCCATATTTTAGGGGCCTTGGGGACGATCTCTGCCCTCCTACTAACACCGACTGCGACCTGTCCGAGAGGTAGGAGGAGAACCACCGTAACACGGTGCCTCCCACTCCCACCTCCCGCAGTCTTCGCAGAAGGATACCATGGTCGATGGTATCGAAAGCCGCTGAGAGGTCAAGGAGGACCAGGATGGAGGGATGTCCTTCATCTCTGGCTCTCCAGAGATCATCCATCAATGCGACCAAGGCGGTTTCAGTGCTGTAACCGGGTCTGAAGCCTGACTGGAAGGGGTCTAGATAGTCTGCTTCCTCCAAGGACCGTTGGAGCTGGAAGGCCACCACCTTCTCAACAACCTTCCCCAGAAAGGGGAGGTTGGAGACCGGGCGGTAGTTATTAAGGACAGCTGGATCAAGGGATGACTTCTTCAGGAGGGGTCTCACCACCGCCGCCTTCAGTGCGGCGGGGAAGTTCCCCTCCCGAAGGGAGGCGGTTACTACCGCCTGGATCCAGCCTCGTGTCACCTCACTGCAGTTAGAAACCAGCCATGAGGGACACGGATCCAAAGCACAGGTGGAGGAACTCACAGCTCTCATGGCCTTGTCCACATCCCCGGGGGTAACCTCCTGAAACTCAACCCAGAGTTGTTGAACTTGGTCCCTCTGAGTCTCGGCTGGAACTGCAGGTGTGGAGTCCAAGTCCGTCCGAAACCGAGCAATTTTGTCCGCTAAGAATTGGGCATATTCTTCAGCTCTGCCCTGCAAGGGTTCCCCCGCCTCCCTTTTGTTCAACAGGGAGCGGGTTATCCTAAACAGGGCGGCTGGACGGGACTCAGCGGACGCAACCAGGGAGGCTATATGTGATCTTTTAGCTGCCCTAAGTGCCCTAGTATATTCCCTGGTGCAGGTGGTTACCATTGCTCGGTTCGATGCGGACTTATCGGACCTCCAACGGTGCTCTAGGCATCTCCTCCGGCGCTTCATCTCCCGGAGCTCCTCGGTGAACCAAGGTGGTCTCCGGGATCCGCTGCCTCGGAGGGGCCGCAGTGGCGCAATCCGGTCGAGGGCCTCTGACGCTGCCGAGTGCCACGCAGCAGCCAGAGTCTCTACCGGACTGTGGGTGAGAGTATCAGGAATAACCCCAAGCTCTGTCTGGAACCTTACTGGCTCCATAAGACGCCTGGGGCGGAACCACCTGGTCGGTTCCTCCTCCCTACAGTGGGGGTTTGGCCTCCGGAAGTCGAGCCTCAGTAGGCAATGGTCTGACCACGACAGGGGTACGATGTCACTCCCCCTCAGACCAAGATCACACATCCACTGCTCCGAGAGAAATACAAGGTCAAGCATGTGTCCCGCCGAATGGGTTGGGCCTCGAATTACTTGAGTCAAGCCCATGGCTGTCATGGAAGCCATGAACTCCTGCGCCCCATCAGAGTTTTCACCGAGCGTCGGCAGATTAAAGTCCCCCAGGACCATCAGCCTAGGGAACTCAACTGCCAGCTCGGCTACTGACTCGAGGAGCGAGGGGAGGGCTGCTGCAACGCTGTTGGGAGGCAGGTACGTTAGCAGCAAACCCACTTGACCCTTGAGGTCCAACTTTAACAGCAAAGACTCACACCCGACAATCTCCGGAGCAGGGACCCTACGAGGAACTAACGACTCCCGGATAACAGCGGCCACACCCCCACCCCTTCCCTGGGCTCTCGGCTGATGCAGCACCTGAAATCCTTCTGGGCACAGTTCTACAAGGGGGACTCCTCCCTCTGGGCCCAGCCAGGTCTCAGTAATACATGCCAGGTCTGCCCTCTCGTCTAAAATTAAGTCCCGGACGAGAGGTGCTTTATGTACAACAGACCTGGCATTTAGCGACAACAGCCTGAGACCAGGGTCCTGATTACTTACACCATCTGGTCTTGGAGTGGGACTCCTAGGGCCGGAAGGAGGGATCTCTGTGATGTAGCGAACCCTCCTTCCCCGGTAATGGCCTGCCCTAGAGTCCCCGCCGTATCTGCCCCTCCCTGTCACGACCGCAATACCCCGACCCTCTCCCGTGTCTTTAGCCCCCTCAGCCACCCCCATAGCCCCCGCAACTCCCGGCAGGTCCTCCGAATCAAGCACACTCATTTATACACTCAAGCAGTCCCCACGTGATAATTAAAACACATAAAATACAAGAGTCATAGGGTAATAAAAAGTGGGATCATCCAATTCACACATTCAATCCCATGCACTCAGCATACCATTTAAAAGTTTGCGCAGCGTCCGTAGATCTTATAAAAGAGTATATATAGAAGGGGGAGTAGCCTTCGTCCCCTCTTATGTATTTGGGAAGGTCCCAAAAAGTCCAGGCGATTAGAAGAAATTGTTAAAGCTGTTAAAGTCCGATTTATCAATAGTGTCAGTAAAGGCAAAGTCTGGGCAGTTAAGATGGTTTCCCTTGGACGATAAAAGATAATATTAACCAGCTGGATGCAGTTAGTTCGTATGTGCAGAGGCCCGGCAGATGTAATTATGGCTATAATTGTAAGTGGAGTGTGTAGGTGGTAATTAAGAAGGCGGTAGAGGTGGAAAAAATGATGAAACCAGCCTAGAACTAGAGGAAGCGCCAGTAATGGCCACTGGAGGGGGCCAGAGGACCACATATGCTGCCTTTCCGGGGTAATGGTGTCCAATATAAGATGGTCTGGTAGACGGTTTTGCCTGACGTGGCACTCCTGAGGCAGCAACAGCAGCAGATGGTACCCAACACAATAAAAAGTTTGTTGTTGCAGACCTGGGATCACAATCCAGGAAGGTAGATGGTAAATAAAACGTTGCAAGGCCCAGTGAAAGCAGCAGTAGAACCCAAAGGAGATGTCGTACCAAGGGGAGAAAGAGCAGTCAACAGGGCCGCAATACAAAACAGTAGAATTGTGGTGGGGATAAAGACCAAGTCCTCCAGACCGAGCAGGCACTTCCATGCAGCTCCTTACCCTTTGATCAGGGCACGGATCAAGCTCCCCAGGGTAGCGGGGCAGCCTCTTGGGACAGCGGGGCCAAAGCCACCGCCGCTCATGCAACGCCGCCACCACCGCCACCCAGCTGTTCAAGAGGGAGCCGTCAATAGGGCCGTAATGCCAGGCACCAGGATTACGGTGAGGGTAGAAAAATAAACCTCCAAACCAAACAGGCACTTCAAAGTCCGGATCCAGCCTCCCAAGGCAGCGGGGCAGCCTCCTGAGGCAGCGGGGCCGAAGCCGCCGCCGCTCGCGCAACGCCGCCACCGCCGCCGCCCAGCTGATCGGAAGAAAAGTCACCGAGGGAGGTAACGCCGTCCCGGGGCCACCCGAAGGTAGCCCCCTCCTTAGAAAGTTACCTTCCCTGGAAGCCTGACAGCTGATCGTTTGCGAGGACCCCTCTGTTGTCATATTCGGGGTCCTCGTCGCCTGGAATTTTCCGCTGTTTCTTTTCGGTAGCCGGAGCGTTAGAGCTCGGCGGCCATTCCCGTTCTCGCGCATGCGCCGAGCAGGGGGCGCATGCGCGAGCAGGGGGTTGGATTAGAACAGTGGTCCCCAACCCCCGGTCCGTGGACCGGTGCCGGGCCATGGAGTACCTGGCACCGGGCTGCGCAGCGGCCGGGGGCCATGATCGCTGCAGCGCAAAGGCTCCTGGGCCGTGCGCAAAAGCTCCTGGGCCGTGCGCAAAGGCTCCAGGGAAGAGAGCCCCGCGTGCCCCTGCGCGCGCTCAGCGGGCCACGGTAAAATTATCAAAGGCTGACTGGTCCGCGGCGATAAAAAGGTTGGGGACCACTGGATTAGAAGACCTCCAAGGTCTATTCCAACTCTGTTATTCTGTTAAAAACCATCTGGCATGTCCTATATATTCTACTCTGTGGTTATTATGCACAATCAGTGTCCCTCCTTTGACTTTTTGCAGGAAAGCACAAGAAACAGATGCTGTCATGGATATTAAGATTCCACTCCATGAGGTTATTATAGAAGAACTGAAGCTTAAACATTCATAACTTCACAAAACAGCAAAGAGAAAAAAAAAGTAATGCCTGGCACAGGAGGTGGAAATCTATTTTCATCTGGCAAAGTAGCATCATTTTCTTTGCGCAGCACTGAAGCTAGTGTGCAATGCAAGTATATCAGCCGCCCTTGATAAATAGAAAGATTAAAAAAGAATCCATTTTACCCAAGACACTTGACATTCAGTATAACATTTTTTCAAAATCATAAAATCATAAATGTTGAAAAAAGACCTGCAGGATTGCGACACAGATCCTCATTCTTGGGTGTGCATCCTGATACATACATTTTACTGTCCCTGTGCAGAAGATAGACAGAAGGTAAAGAATAGAACAGTTTCCTTGCAGAAAATTGGAAAGCCTGCCAACATACTAAGTGATCATCCATCAATCAGTGTTAATTTCTCCTTAGCTGCAACAAATTCAAGGGCTAACTAGATGTGAGAGATTCCATAGTGGCTAATGGTATATGACTGACTCATTCAAAATCTGCATAGGTCAACACCAGTTCCAAGGATCACGATGATGGTGGTGGTGATGATGATGATGATTGTAAATAAATAATAAAAAATGAGCAAGTTAAAATGCCAGATACAACTGTGGCTGAAAAGAAGAACCTTAGAACAGAAGACAAAGAATTGGAAAAGGTCTCCAAGTTTTGAAATCAGAAAATCAGAATTAAAAGATAATGTCATAAGCCAGCCAGGGTCATCCCAGTGGTCATCAGCACACACGGTATCATACCAAAAAATATTGGACAGCACTTAGAAAATCTGTGTACTGGCAACATTGCCATCTGTCAATTGCAAAAAGCCACACTGCTTGGATCCACACATAAATTATGCCAATACATTACGACATCCCAGGTTCTGGGAAGAACTCAGTATGTATGAAGGCCAACCTCAGCTAAAGAACTGACTCCATGTTGTTGTAAACAGAAAATAACAACAGTAATAATAATATATGCAAAGAAAAAGAGACAAATACTGTCGTGAAGGTATATTAGGCATATTGTGCACACACACAAAAAATTTCTGATTCTAGAAACATACTCTGTAATTGATTTGAAAACAACTTAAAACCATGGTATAATTTGTTTCGGCTACAGCACTTCCCAAAGAAATAAATTCAGACTTATGAATGATGAGGACACATCTGCAATTGAAGTTAAGGATGCTTAATTGTTCACATGGCTAATGCAGCGTGTAATATGGAAAAATGCAGCCTTTAATTTTAATAGTCATCTCTGGCAATGTGACTACTGTATTTGAATTTTCTAGTGCAGGCGCTTTGCAAGAGCAGCTATAAAGATGCAATCCTACGTACAGTTACCTGGGTCTAAGTTTAATTAAATTTGGTAGGGGCTTACATCTCGGGCTTGGTGCATTCGATTTATCATAAGAGTCATAATCATAGTTTTATTGTTCCAAAAAGGTCCATACCCAAATCAATACAAAATATTAACTCACTGTATAGTAAAAGAGCAAAATTAGAACAATCAACAGAAGTATATCTTCCTACCGCTAAAAGTATCTAAAAATAAGCTAAGAATAAGTAGCAAGCACATTGGGAGACTGCAAAAGTACTTATGAATATTTATTCTAATTTGTTTTCTTTTAAATAGTTATTTTTGACTGCTCATAAGAACACCTTTACTGAAAAGACAAGCTCCTTATCGCAGTTAGTCTACTTATCCTCACCATTCTGTTTCTGTTATTTAAAGTGTTATTTTATTATAACCCACACAGGATTGTGCACATCAACACAGTATCATGGGCATCAATATCCCCACTGCAAGTATATTCTCTCACCACACTGCCTAAATTATCATATTTGTGAGATTTTGGGATTGTATCTCATGGGGAAACACTGAATAGCAACATTCTTGAAGGAGATGTTATGTTCCCAGGAGATGGCACTTGAGAATCACAGGTACAAAATACTAGGCTGGCCAACATGATAGACTGTGCATTGCAATGGAGGAGGATTTGACTAGCTCAGAACTTTTTCAGAAAAAACACCCAGATTAAGTCACTGTGCATGTTCTGACCTAGGCTTCCCCAAAAAGCATGAGGCGGAGTCTTGGTCCCAACAAAACCCCTTTTATTAAACAAATGTGAATTCCTCTCATTCACATTCAGCAAAGCCTGGCAAACAGCATTTCAAAGGAATATTTATGACTACAGACCTTATCTATCTTGAAACGCTGCCATGTAAATATTTTCCAAATGAGATGCTGTGCAAGGAAAGACTGGGCACAGAGTCTCTGAGATTCACGGACAGATCTCCACACTCCTGAAATGAATTTAATGACCAAACAAATTAATTGTTTCCTGCAAAAGCCCACTCCCTTTTTGCTCCTCTTTTATTTCCTCTGGGAGGGACCAATCACCTTCCACCTGTGACTTTACTCCCAAGTCTATCCTGATTTCTGAATTGTTCTTTTCTTCTGGCAGCTTTGTGCATGTGTTCACTGGGAACAGGCTCCAGCTGTTCATCTGCCTCACTGATGTCTGACTCTGAGAGCAGCTGATAATTGACATATGGATCTGGCTTCCTCTCTGCCTCTGACACAGAGCCCTCATCAGAGCCTTCCCCAGACTCCAGGAATGGCCCATGCTCCTCCCCAACCGCAGCTCTGCTGGCTGCTGGTGGGCTACAATAGTGCAATCCTGAACTGGAAGGGGGTGATGGAAGAGATCTGGAGTAACCGCACATTAGAATTGCTCCCTAATGGAATGGGAGCAAGTCCCTCCGGGAATAGGGCGGCATACAAGTGTAATAAACCTCTATAAACCTCTAAACCTCACTCTGTGTATAGCTAAGAAAGTTATAGCTTTAATCTGCAAGAATCTGTCCATTCAGTATAAACAAATAAAGAACTGGATTTGATTGGCTCTCATTGTCTTATGTCAGGAATTGAGCCTGTTGCTTAAGTCAGTTTTGTCTCCATTGAGCAAGCCCAATCATTGAAGTCAACAGGGCGCATTTCAACAATAGATGAGCATGAAACATAGCAATAGCAGTTAGACTTATATACCGCTTCATAGGGCTTTCAGCCCTCTCTAAGCGGTTTACAGAGTCAGCATACTGCCCCCACAGTCTGGGTCCTCATTTCACCCACCTTGGAAGGATGGAAGGCTGAGTCAACCTTGAGCCGGTGAGATTAGAACCGCTGAACTGCAGATAACAGTCAGCTGAAGTGGCCTGCAGTACTGCACCCTAACCACTGCGCCACCTCCACTCCAAGGGTTTATTTTATGTTTTGGTCCGAAGATCCATATTTTCTGCATTTTTGACTTCTTTATTTTTATATGGATTGTAGTGAATTTTTCTCTCCCTAGTACCCAGTGATGCATCTTATGCATTACCCATTCAAGCAAACCATCAGTATAGCACAATCAATTGCAGTTCACAAGTCAATGCTATAATTTACCTAATGCTTTCTTTTCAAAAATAATAAAACAGAAAAATTTATCACTTGAAGGAGATGTGAAAAAAGGAAAGGTGAAGAGGTGTGAGATTCCCGATCAACACAGGAATCTGCACCTATAAAAATAAAAGCCAATGTGAAGATCATAACATCCAGAGCATGTTGCAGGAGAGAAATTTTCTTCCGCTTCTCAGTTGAACTTTTTATCCATCTAATCATTAGTTATGAATATGTTTACACAAGTTACTTTTTGTGCAGTCACAGATTAATTTCTGTATCTACTGGTTTATTGTGTCTGCTATTATCCAAGGCACCATTAGAAACATTGGGATCATTTCAAATTATTAAAATTGATCATAGCATATAAAACACAGAATCCCCATCACTTTTGGAACATCTTGGAATAAGAAATATTTCCAGATTAGTCTGGTGGTGAAGGCACTAAGTTAGAAATGTTACAGTGATCTACCACGAAATGTCTTGGTAGTATTCTCAATTTCTGGAATTAGTTGCCTCCTTCAGATCTTATTGACAATCAGAACTCTGTCAACAAACAATATATATGACAGATTGGAGAGCCATTTTCGTCTAGTGTTCAAGACACCAGATTAGAAAGTGGGAGGCCATGAGTTCTACTCCCATCTTAGCCATGAAAATTAACCAGGTGACTTTGGGCCTATCACTTGTTCTCACAGAATTGTTATTATTGTGGGCAAACAGGAAGAGGAAGATGTGTTGGATATGTTCGTTACCTTGAGTTCTTTGTCAAAATAATAAAGGCAGGCTATAAATAAATAAAATAAACTTGCTTCATTGAAGACACATGTGCATGCACACATACATCAGAGAATCTCTTTTTCTGAGGAGCCGCCAAGGTGGTGCAGTGGTTAGAGTGCAGAACTGCAGGATACTTCTGCTGACTGCTAGCTGTAGTTCAGCAGTTCAAATCTCACCAGGCTCAAGGTTGATTCAGCCTTCCATCCTTCCAAGGTGGGTAAAATGAGGACCCAGATTGTTGGGGGCAACATGCTGACTCTAAAAACCGCTTAGAGAGGGCTGTAAAAGCACCATAGATTGATATATAAGTCTAAGTGCTATTGCTATTTCAACAGGGCTGCTGAAATGATCAATGTCATTCAGAATTCTAAATGTGTCAACCCGATGTAAGAAAATAAGTCTTTTATCATTTTGTGTTATTGCAAAAAATGGACTGTTCTCAGAGATCAGTCAAAACACCTTGCGCTGCTGGTGATGTGAAGGTCAACCCCCACTCATTTGCAACCAACTGTTTGTTATTTAAAAGCTCTTGTTCCATGCATCAGGAGTTCCTCTTTAGCCAGCAGGTGCCTTCATTTCCAATCCAGAAGAAACCAAAGATTCCTTGTGTTCTCAGCCATTAACAATGCTTTTGATATGCAAAATAAAAGCTGTTTATTAGTAACCAGGAGAAACATCCTTCACTTTCATGTAGAGATGGAGATATTAGACAGATAAAAGAGGTTGCTGTACATACAAATATTGGATCTATTACTTCTCACGATCACTCAGGTTCAACTAAAACATTTCTGTAATAGCAGTTACATTAGCTTTTATAAAGCAGGTCATCTATTCACTGCAGGGCACCACCAAGTTCTCAAAACACAAAACCTGACTGGTTATATATTAAAACTTTTTGTTTAATTTAAAGTATGAGCCAAATCATTTTCCTGGGATTGTGTAAACCCAGGAGCAACTGCAGCTTCTTTTAGAAGGAGGTGAGGGTGTACCTGAACTGAGAAATGAACTGAAAGCTTATCCAAAGATGTAATGAAATCTGTATTCCTAAAACATACATAGATCATCTATCATATATTTATAGGTAAAGGTTTCCCTCGCACATATGTGCTAGTTGTTCCCGACTCTAGGGAGCAGTACTCATCTCTGTTTCAAAGCCGAAGAGCCAGCACTGTCTGAAGATGTCTCCATGGTCACGTGGCTTGCATGACTAAATGCCAAAGGCACACACAGAATGCTTCTCACCAAATGTAGTTCCTATTCTAACTGGTAGGTTGGCAGAAGCTGGGACAAGTAATGGAGCTCACTCCATTAAACAGTGCTAGGTTTTTGAACCGCTGAACTGCTGACCTTTCTGGTCGACAAGCTCAGTGTCTTAGCCACTGAGCCAGTGTGTCCCTTTGTATTGCTGTTTACCGTCCCACTAAATAACAAACGGCCAAATATAAAGACACTTGATGTACACTGTGCCCTAATAGTTTTAAAGAAGACATTGGTGTTCCTAAGATTGTCTTAAGCAAATCAGAAATCCGTTGGAGATTAATGCATTTGTGAGAGTGTGTAATTCAGTTTTCAGGTGGTCTTTGTTGGCTAGGCATTTGGTTCTGGAGATGAGGGTGTTGGCTACAGAGTTGATCTGTGCAGGGTGGTGATAGGATTGTGCGTTTAAGTAGCAGTTGGTGTGTGTTTTTCTTCTGGTAGATGGTGTGTCCTAGGGAGCCATTGGGGTTTTTGTAGATTAGGATGTCCAGAAAGGGAAGTTTGCTTCTATTTCCATAGTGAATTGTATTTTGGGGTGTAGGCTGTTGAGATGTGTGAGGAAGTTGTCCAGTTTTTCTTTCCCGTGTGGTCAAATCACAAAAGTGTCATCAACATATCTAAGCCAGAGTTTGGGTTTGTGTTCAGATTTATCTAAGGCGTTAGTTTCAAAATGTTCCATGTATAGGTTTGCGATAATGGGTGAGAGGGGTGATCCCATGGGTGCTCCTTCTATCTGTTTGTATCTTTGTCCATTATGGATGAAGTATGTGTTGGTTAGGCAGTGGTTGGTCAGGTCCAGGATATGTTATGGGGGGTTGTGTTTGCTCTGGATAGTTGTGAAGGCTTCTTTTATAGGCACTTGGGTGAAGAGGAATATGACATCGAAGCTCACAAGTAGGTCGCTGGGTTGTAGATTTTGTTTCTTTATTGTTTCTATGAAGTGGAGTGAGTTTTGTACATGTGAGGTGATGGATTCTGCATAGGATTGGAGTTGTTTGGTGAGGAATTTGGCAAGATTGTGTAGCGGTGAGCCTATGGAGCTGACTATGGGTCTGAGTGGTGTTCCTTCTTTGTGTATCTTGGGGAGGCCATAGAGTTTGGGGCATCTGGAAGATTTCTCTCTGGGGATGATTCTTTGCTGGATCTCTTCACTGATGGGAGATGCTTTTATTTTGGATTTGGTGTATCTACCAATCTACCAATCATGATACAACCACACAGCCAATCAATCCACTTACTGAAACAAAGCCAGCACTCCACACACCCCCACCAAGATTTATAGAAAGACGGCAGCTCTGACCACACTTTACTCACACAAACACAAAGCCGAAAACACCAGCCTGAAGATGGCAAGTGAGACCTCGCCGAAACATTGCCAAGACAATCTCAATCTTACATGGGAAAAGACCTTACACCTGTGAAAATTTATGAAGATAGATAGATAGATAGAGATAGATAGATAGATAGATAGATAGATAGATAGATAGATAGATAGATAGAGATAGATAGATAGATAGATAGATAGATAGATAGATAGATAGATAGATAGATAGATAGACAGACAGATATAGAAAGAGGGGGGGAGCAAAAGAGACAATCCACCAGCCCAAAAGAGAATAAAAAGATCCAAACCCCACTCCACCAGTAAATTAAGTGCTGAACAATTGTGTGAGAAACTCAATGATTGCATAGCACAAAATCAACTCTTTGTTGATAGCAGGACAGGATAATCAACTATACGATTAACTCAAATCATCTGCCAGGAACAATTACTCTTGAGCTCAAATGTTCAGTTATGCTGCCTTCATAGATCTGAAAATAGTTTTAGATTTGATCATTAGCAAAAGATCATTAGGAAAAGAAAATAGTAAACCATCTGCAGATATCCATTTTAATAATGGTGTTTCTGCATAGACAAGTCAATGGACAGCAATTACATCTGCAGCTTTTAGTCCCAATTCCCAATAAAATTGCATGTTTATCATCCTTTTTAAAATGTTCTCATTACATCAACACCTTATTATGAGCCCTAACAAAAGTAAAATTCACTCCCCAATTTTAGCAAATAAACCAATAGTTATGGGTGATATTGGTTATCTTGTCCCTGAAACGAATTCAATAGAGTTTAGGAGCCTTAGGTGCTTTTTGCAGGGAAGAAAAATTAGAAATGAATTATTATCAAGCAAAAGTGGTTGCACTTATAAAACAACACACTAATGTTTTCCCGCAATTAAAAAAAATCAACAATATAATTGAGTAAATTAAGACTTTTAAACACTTAGGAATTGTGTTCCAATTTTCTAATAACTGGAAAGAGCAGAGAAAAGAACCCCGTTTCATCTCATGCACACAAAAAACCCTCCAATGCAATAATTAGATTTGCCAACCACAATAGAAATAATTATGTTCCCACTCTAATCATGTTTTTCAGGTTCAAAGTGCTGAGCTTAATACTTTATGGTGCACAAATTTATGCCTATAAAGGTACAAAAAACAGCAAGAGAAAACCCTTGGAGGTAATTCAATCCAAGTTCTTAAGAGCATTGCTTTGTGTCTTTTGCTACATTTCAAGGAAGCTTGAAGAAGGAGACCCACCAAAGGAGCAACTTAGGGAATACTAACTAAATTAAATTTAATGAGATACTTCTATTCCGATCAATCTTGAGTAACAATTTGACTCCTCCTGGTGAAACAAAAATTGTAACCTTAGATTACACCTTTAGATTCTCACTGATATCACAAGGGTCTGGAAGGATCTCACAAGAGATCAAGCAACATACCCTATCTCAGAAGGATTCCTCCCTCCGTCCCTTCCATCAAAAAGGAGCATGATGGCTCAGCTGTTAAAGACACTGAGTTTGTCAACTGGAAAGCTGACAGCCCAGGTTTGAGACCCAAGCACCACGCGATGGGTTGAGTTCCCAGTATTTGCCCCAGCTCCTGCCCACTTAGCAGTTCTAAAGCATCAAATGTGAGTAGATAAATAGGTCGGGAACCTTAAACACTCAAAGAGACACAAAGGTCCTAACCGGAAGGCCCCCATTCAATTCTGGAGTCGACCAGAAGTCGGTTCCTCCACCATAGAGTCTTCTCCTAGTGCGGCATCCTTTTTTCTCTACCTGCCCTAACCCCATCAATTGTGGAGACTATCAGCAACAGGGAGATGCAGCAGAAGGATGTAAGAGCCACATGCGCTCCAGAGCCATGGGTTGCTGACTCCTCTTTAGTGCATAGGCATGCTGGCCACATGACCACAGAAAATGTCTTCAGATAAAGACTGGCTCCATTGACTAAGAAACAGAGAAGCACTGGCCGCTAGAGTCGGACACAACTGGACACAACTGGAAATCTTAACCTTTACCTTTTTCTTCTATTATATCAGGGGTTAGGGTTGATTTCATTGAGGGTTGTATCAGGGCTGTGTTTGACCTCGGGGTGGATGGATAGGCATGGCTGGGGTGGGCATGGCCAGGGTGGGCATGGCCAACTTGACATCAGTCGTGTCAGGGGCACATGCGTTGGCCCAGACCGGGCTGAGGGGATCCTTCTGCAGCCCTCTGCCAACAAAAGCAGAGACCGGGAGGCCCACGCATGGCTCCGT